>NC_136388.1:10653317-10908317 GCF_965140285.1 Lepidochelys kempii
CAATTAGATTCTTTTTTTTATATTACAGCACAGTTTTTCTTTAAATGCCATGAGGATCAGCATTTTTTAGCTCCAGGACTTAATTTTTATTACAAAGCTGCATTTAATCAATTTTTTTTTAAATAAGTGGAAGCAACTTAAACTGATTGATAAACATCTTTCTCAATGGACAAGAATTGTGAGGGATGGGTTTAATTAATGGACTGAGAGTTTTAGCAAACTAAAAAATGGTTAACATGAACTGAGTTTCCATAAACTTCAGGCTCTCTCTTTCAGTGGAAGAAATGAAGACACTGGACACATTTACACACAGAAAACAATATAGTATGCAAACTACAAGCCAATATTCTTGATTACTCAGATAACTGTCTACGTACAGCTAATAACTTGTCCTTGGATAACACAGTTTCGGGCACAATCATGAGAAACTACTAAATAAAAACATAACCTCAGAACATTATAACTAACGCCAAGATGTCATTTTCATTCTTCCATTTCCATTCATACTTCCTGTACCAGAAATATCATACAATTTCTGAATGATTTATTATCTCTAAAAAGGAATGAAAGTAAATTTTGTGAAGCAAAACTTTGATAGGTAGAATACACACTTTTCTGTGTTCTGACGCATCTTCACTGAAATGTTCTGAAATCTTAGACAAAAAGTAATGACTTGAAAGCTTTATGCAAAATATATGTAAATTTGCCAGTACAGATACATAGTAATCTGAATAGGCAGCAGTGCAGCTAGCCAAGAGTCTAGGAAGGAGGCCAACCTCACATCCAGATGCCATTGATAGACACACCCTGGGGCATCTAGGTTTCCTGCTGCCAAGCATGCCATGCCATGAATTTTGAGAAGAGTTTTAAGACCAGGAAGAGTTCTATGTCCACAACTGATAAGGAAATGCAGCATCACATTCCACATATGGTGGAACTCTCTTATAACAAAGTTACTGTATGGTAAAACAATTTCCCTATAAGCAGTTTCTCATAACTGAACGCAATATCCTCATTGCACTGAACTGAAACTAAAAGCTGATGAAACAGTTTTTGTGAAAGTTCATGCAGGTTTTTTGGCAATTCATTTTGCCTGATTCTGCACACTACCCAAAGAAGGAGAGATGACTCACCTTGTGTAGTAACTGGAGTTCTTCGAGATGTGTGTCTCTATGGTGCTCCACTTCACACCCCTTGCACCTTTAACCAGAGATTTTTGGTAGTAGTGCCTGTTTGGCCTGCACATGTGCCCTAGTCTTCCTTGTGCTCCGCTCTGAGGCTACACAGGGCTCCGTGAACGAACCTCCCTCAGTTCCCTCTCCACCACAAAGTCCCCAGAGGAAACTCTGAAGCAGAAGGGAAGGAGGGCGGGTAGTGGACCACCCATAAGGACACACATCTTGAAGAACTCCAGTTACTGCACAAGGTCAGTAATCTTCTCCTTCGTCGAGTAGCGTCCCTGTGGGTGCTCCAGTTCAGGTGATTATGGAGCAGTATGCCCAACTGGCGGGGAGTGGGATATGGAGCCAAGTCCAAGACTGAAGACAACACTGAATTTCCTATGGTGGCATCTGACCTGAAAGACTGAATCACTGCTTGGAGAAGGTATGTATCGAAGACCAAGTGGCAGCCTTAGGAATGTCCAGAATGGGGATATTCTCTGGGTGGAAATTGACAAACCTTGGATCTATGTGTAATAGTCATGAACAGACTGGGTGATATCCTAAATGACTTAGTCCTGTCTAAATAAAAGGCTTACGCCCTTCCAAACATCCTAAGTGTGCAAAACTGCGTCCTTTCTGGACTGAGGTGGCTTGGAGGAGGGTGCGGGGGGGAGGAGAGACAGAGAGAGGCAGAAGGTGGATAATCTGGTTGATACGAAAAATTTAGGAGGTGGATGTAATGAAACTTTGTCCTTGAAAAATACCATAAATGGAGGATCCCCATAAGAGCCCCTGTTTCTCCCACCCTATGAGCAGAGTCGATAGCCACCAAAAAGCCTGTATTCTTAAATAAACTAATGAGGAAGATGTTGTCATTGGCTCAAAGGGAGGGCTTAAAATCATTTAAGTACTAAATTCAAATCCCAGATACGCGTGTGTTCCTTAGTTTGCGGGAAAAGGTTCCCTAATCTTCTCAGAAGCCTTACAGTTGTAGAAAGGGTAAAGATTGAGAATCTGTCAACTGCTGAATGAAAAGCTGTTAGAGCCACCAAGTGGACCTTGACAGAGCTTATAGATAATTCTGTCTATTTTAGCTGTAGGAAGTAATCAAGGACGATTGAGAGGGAAGAACAAAAAGGAGGAACATCTCCTTGGACACACCACAGGCTGAACATTTTCTATTTGTGAAGGTAAGTGTATCTCGTGAACTCCTTCCTACTGTTAAATAATACCTGTTGCACTTCCTTAGAGCAAGTTGATTCTAGTCACACGAACCATCAAGAAGCCAAGCTTTGAGACAAAGTATCTTCAGGTGGGGATGAAGAGCACAGCCAGCATCCTGAGAAAGAAGATGAGGAATGGATGAGTGGCTGATAGCTAGGAACCAAAACCCGTCATGAAAATTGTTTGCTCAACTCTAACTGAAAAAATGTGGGATTTAAATTGTATTTTACTATAAATGAAGTCGCATTACATCTGAGTTAATCATAAACAGGGTTCAACTTTAGATACCACTTTGCTCTGAAAACAGTTAGGAATTTTATTAAATCTCTAAAATGCCAGTATTCACAAGAGAAATGTAAACCATATCCACTGATCTCAGAACATGCATGAACAGATTTGAAGACTGAGAGGAATACATTTATTTCTGTATGAAGCAAGTATGCTAAAAGTCCATATACCATTTCCTCTGTGAATAGCACAAGAGCAATAAATAATTGGCCAACAGAAAACAAAGTCAAATGCAGTTTATCTTGACACAAATTTACAGTATTAGGAAACCCATTTCTTTCCATTTATCCCCAAATGAGAGAGGCATTATATGTTACTGTCCCTCAGAATAGTGGAGAATTTTGGTATCTCTGACGCTGTCCTCAGGACACCCAGTACCATAAGCCACTATGTTACCCTCTGCCTCAGCAAGAGTGAACTTTGCTAGGGCTTGAACTGTGTGTCAGCGCTCTACCACACCGGTTTGTTCATCTTACCAGCAAACTCCTCAAGACACTGCCAGTCTTTACCTTGCCTTGCAGGTAACGGTCAGTAAACCCTAGTTCCCGAGTTCCCCAGAGACATCTCTCTGCAGTGTCCAGTCCCACTCACTGGACACTTACAGAAATTATTAAGTTTGCTGCCTCCAAAGAGACAGTACATACACCAGCCTGTTAGTTTAGCCGAGGACTCACACTTTACTCTGGTGTAACAGCATGGAGATGATTTTGTAATAAAACATGAACAAGTTTATTAATAATGTGGATGTAAGTGATAGCAAGGAAGAATAAGAGAGAGAGAAAAGAATAACAAAACAAAAATAACATGCTTCCTAGTGCCTAAAACTTAGTTCTAGCAAGCTATGCCTTACCTAAAACAATCAAGTTACCAACATCCCCAAACCTCCAGGCAAAAGCATCCAACATTTACAGAATTGGAGGGTGTGATTCACCCTTGTCCCCTAAGTGAAGGACAACTTGATGGTCATATTGCTGCCCTTATATTTCCCAAAGTCTGTTGTCTTTCCCTTAAGAGTCAGGAAGACCTCCTTGGGGTTCAGACTCCAGTGTGCCCTGCTGTGCTCACCAAGCTGTTTCCCCCGCTGTTTGTTAGCTTGATTGCTCTGTTTACCTTATATATAAATGTACTTTCATTGTCTATGGCTTACAAAGCTTTACCCAGACAGGTAAATCTACATTTCTTTGTCTGAGGCAGGCTTGTTTATCCACTGCCTCCAAAATCTATTTTAATAATAATATATTCCCAGCACACAGACATAACTCTCTATATACAACCCATATGTACATCATACAATGATATTCATGCCCAGCATGTCACCTGTTTTTATATGATACATGACATGGTTTGGCTAAATATTCTAACAAGACTACATTGAGTTGGCACAAAGGAGCTCTTAGGTCACAGTATCACAAATCTCTACTAGAAGTCAACTCCAGATCACATATGACTTGTTTGCTTTCCGTCTCTAACTTGTTCCTTAAGCTCTGATTCCTAACAAATCACAGCAATAATTACCAGAATAAAATCAGAACAGGGCAAATAAGCATGGGTTCCTCTCTCTCTCTCTCGCTTACTGCTTACTCTTTGTCACCTTGAAAAAGACCTGTAAAAATTATTGTTGCAGAATTTAAAATTGGGACTTCCTGATTCTTCACTCTCCTCTCTCCTCTAGACCATTTACCATACAATTGCACAAGTACACGATCACCACATACATACAAGACTCTGTTGTGCCAATTTCAGTGAAATAAATCTACACCACTACCACCTCCAGATTTTGCCTTGATTCCTTTTCACAAACTATTATCAGTTTGTGTAATCTAACGGTTTTGATAAATTTAGCTAGACACCTAATTTCAAATCGTAATTTTTGTTTACAAAATCATGTAGGGCTGTATTACTCCCTCTCCAGCTGCACTGGTGAAGGAAATAGCAGCATTAGTGCATGATACCAGTGGGATATATGCCATCATGTGCGAGCAATGCCCCTCTGCCATGTACATTGGTCAAACTGGACAGTCTCTACGTAAAAGAATCAATGGACACAAATCAGATGTCAAGAATTATAACATTCAAAAACCAGTTGGAGAACACTTCAATCTCTTTGGTCACTCGATTACAGACCTAAAAGTGGCAATTCTTCAACAAAAAAACTTCAAAAACAGACTCCAATGAGAGACTGCTGAATTGGAATTAATTTGCAAACTGGATACAATTAATTTAGGCTTGAATAAAGATTGGGAGTGGATGGGTCATTACACAAAGTAAAACTATTTCCCCATGTTCATTCCCCCCTCCTCCCGCTGTTCCTCAGACATTCTTGTTAACTGCTGGAAATGGCCCACCTTGATTATCACTACAAAAGACTTCCCCTACTTCTCCCCCCCGACCCCCGCTCTCCTGCTGGTAATAGCTCACCTTACCTGATCACTCTGGTTACGGTGTGTATGGTAACACCCATTGTTTCATGTTCTCTGTGTATATAAATCTCCCCACTGTATTTTTCACTGAATGCATCCGATGAAGTGAGCTGTAGCTCACGAAAGCTTATGCTCAAATAAATTTGTTAGTCTCTAAGGTGCCACAAGTCCTCCTTTTCTTTTTGCGGCTACAGAGTAACATGGCTGCTACTCTGAAACCCCCATCCTCTGGAACCCATAGATATTTTTCCTCATGTTGAGATTCATGGGTAGTGAGAGGATGGAACCTGGGGTACTGCCATTATATGGGGCACACTTCACACTGATTATGGTGAGATTCCAAACAAACACCCATGCAAAAGTTAATGCATTAAATCATGTGTGTCTTCTACAAAAAGAAGGCAATGTGCAGGTAACCCACTGGCAGCATGACATCTTTTAGGGAGTCACATTGCCAATAAAAAGAGGCTGCTAAGGGAGCATCATGGAGTGGCCTAGCTCTCCCATATTGCAACATGGAAATCTGCAGGAAGCTCCTTGTTTCCCTGCAGAACACAGGACTCCATGTGCCCTGGATACCAAACATAAGATTGGAAACCCCTCCTCAATGGGGAGAATAGGAAGGACGCTCCAAAGTGGTGACCTTTTCCCCTTCCTGGGTCTTCCACAAAAGAGGACAATTCTACACTATTAATGTATAAATTAAACTTCTGTCATGTTAGAAGACACAAGGCACTATTCAGTAAGGTCAAACCTACAGTTTAAGCAAAGAGGTCAAAGCTCATCAGAGTGACTGAGTTCTGACTGTCTGGTCACCCTCAGGGTGAGGTAATATTTCTGCATGCCTCACAATTTTCCATATATTTTCCAGTCCATACACACAGGAGTGTTAAATATTACACTTCAAAAAAGTTCAACTCTCAAAGAAAAATCTTTCAAACAGAAGGATCTGTATTCCCCCAGATGTCTTCAAGAGAGAGATACAAATACATTTTCTTAACTGTAGCAACATTAATTGCTCTACAAGCACCAATATAATTACCATCAGAGGAGCTGGAACTAAGGGTGCTGGGTTGAAGTGGTTTCCACCATATACAGGGTTTACAGTTCATTTCAATGACTCTCAGCACCCCTATTATGGAAATTGTTCCGGCACCCCTGAGTATCATCATGGATAAATCACTGTAAAAGAGATGTGAACAAATATATTAACATTCATCAATGCAGTCAGCAGAGTTAAACATTCTATAGCATGAAATAATCTTATCAGGTTTCTTATATGACAGTGTTCTGGATGAATTACAGATGAATGTTCTGGATGAATTTGTTAAGTAACAACAGCCTACTTGGAACTGTCTCAGATACAGAAGACATCAAATTCTAATCTTAGTTGCACCAGTGGTTATATCAGAATAGCTCCACTGGCTTCAACAGTGTTAATCTGCATTTTTACCAGTATATTTTAGAGTGCTGCTCCTTAGCAGTAAACAGCCTATGTAGACAGACAGCATCACACACACTGGAGGAGTCTGTCTTAGAGCATTTTTTCCCTCTTATTAATATCAGGGTGAGGCATTGTTAACAAGGTCTTTTGGGGTCTCGTGGACATGAGTCATGTCATGACACCCTAGCAAAAAATGCATCTGAGTGTGACCAACATCTGGCAAAGTCATCAATGTTAAAAACTGATTACACTACTGTTTAAAAAAAACAACCATCAATATTTAGATTTCCTTTACCAAAAGCAATGAATTAGTCAATTGGGGCAAGAAAATAAATAAGTAATGTTGCTACCTCGCTGTGACAGCCCTCGCTCAGTGTTAGTTGGCAGGGAAACGCTGCCTAGTGGTCAGTGCTTAGGCCGGTGATGTTCAGGGAGGTTGTTGTTAGAGAAGCCCAGGCTCTCCCACCCCACCAGACTCCGACCCGTGCTTTGAGTGCTATCAGTGATCTGACACCATGCTTAAGGTGGCCCTCCCTGGCCCACTTCCTACCACCTCCCTGCATTTGTCTCAAGGTCACTGTCTGGGGTAAGGTGGCATGAGGGTTGTCTCCTCACCACAAGGCACCTCCTGGTAGTGGCATATAGCAAGGTCGTTCCTCCTTCTCGGGCAGCAACTGCCTCCTCCTGTGGCATGGTCCAGCCTCCTGGGCCAGCTCAGTACAAGAGCTTTCCTCTGCTGGGGAAGTCCAAATAAGAATAATGGGGATCAATCAAGTCCAGAGTTCATATGAGAGGAAGTGCTTCCCTCTTAGGCTGTCTCTGCAGCAGGCCCTCCCTTCCCTCAGGGAAGGACCTTTGGGCAGTTGTTTAAGGAGAGGTTCTGCCTTCCCTCAGCTTGTCTCTCCTGGAGCTGCAGGTAGCAGATCTGCTCTCCTTCCTTGGTCTGCCACCAAGTGAGCTGCTCCCTGCCTTTTAACTCCTCCTCCAAGTGGTGCATTTATTATACATGTGTCGGGACGGGGCTGGCTGAGCCCAAAGTAGTTCCTTAACCCCTTGCTGCTCAGTTTAGGGTTTGTACACCCCAATCAAACTCACATAGAGTTGATCATGTCCACTTGCTGCGCAGATGCACAAGGAGATGGAGAGAAGGCTCCTAAAGACTGAACGTTATTGTTAGAGGCTGGCCACTCCTGCTTAGTGCTCCTACATAACTGTTACGCACCCCTTAAATGGACCTGATTCCACATCAAAGTCATTTTATACAAAGAGAAATACCTCCATTCCATTCTATTCCTCAAGGTGTTTCAAACATTACAAAAACCCAGGAAAAAATCTCAACGTCTCAACTACATGATAGATGGGTAGTTTTCAGATGGTGTAACACAGCATGATTTCCTAGAAACTGCCTTAATTTTCATGGATCCTCTTTTTAAAACTTAGAGAAGTGATATTTGGTTAAAAGTCATCAAGATCAGTATAATCTATACCGGCTGTTAAACATGCTAGTAAAACGGTTTTAAAATCTGGTTTTAAGAAAGCTCTGGTAACTGGTAACACAGTTTAAGCGTGGTTTGCCTTAATAATATAGACTAGGAATAAACATTTTAAAACTGCTTAGCAAATCTGGGTTCTCTTCTAAAGAAGCAGAACACTGGTGGAATCCTTATGGAACAATTCTATAGAATTTAACAGAATATAATAAACTTTCTATAGGTCTGTACTATAATATCCTAGAAAGTTTAATAGAAAATTATAGCCCTGCTATAGAATTCTAGAGGATGGTTCAAAAACATATAGAAAGGATTTCATTCTCTATTATATTCTATAGGTTTTTGGAGTAATTTATATAGAATCCTATTAATTGTCCCTAAATTCCTTTTGGCTTAATCCCTAACATAATTTAGGGTTTGTCTCAACTAAGAAATGGGATTGAGTTTAGGTCACACTAAGGGTATGTCTACACTATGAAATTAGGTCGAATTTATAGAAGTCGGTTTTGTAGAAAGCGTTTTTATACAGTTGATTGTGTGTCCCCCACACAAATGCTCTAATTGCATGAAGTCGGCGGAGTGTGTCCACAGTACCGAGACAACCATCGACTTCCGGAGCATTGCACTGTGGGTAGCTATCCCACAGTTCCCACAGTCTCCGCCGCCCATTTGAATTCTGGGTAGAAATCTCTGTACCTGATGGGGCTAAAATATTGTCGCGGGTGGTTCTGGGTACATATCGTCAGGCCCCCCCTCCCTTCCTCCCTCCATGAAAGCAAGGGCAGACAATCGTTTTACGCCTTTTTTCTTGAGTTACCTGTGCAGACGCCATACCACGGCAAGCATGGAGCCCGCTCAGCAAACTGTCACCGTATGTCTCCTGGGTGCTCGCAGACGCGGTACTGCATTGCTACACAGCAACAGTTTATTGCCTTTTGGCAGCAGACAGTGCAGTATGACTGGTAGCCATCATCGACATATTCCAGGGTGCTCTTTTAACTGACCTCGATGAGGTCAGGGGCACCTGGGCAAACATGGGAGTGACTCAGCCAAGTCATTTCCCTTTTAAGTTTCGTTTCATGGCGATTCAGTCCTACCGGCAGTGCACTGTCTTTTAATCTGCAGCCAGCAGTCATACTGCACCGTCTTCTGCTGAGCACCCAGGAGATGACGATGGTTAGCAGTCATACTGCACAGTCTGCTGCCAGCAAGATGTATAAAGATAGATGAAGTGGATCAAAACAAGAAATAGACCAGATTTGTTTTGTATTCATTTTCTCCTCCCTCCCTCCATGAAATCAACGGCCTGCTAAACCCAGTTTTGAGTTCTATCCTTGAGGTTTTGAGTTCTATCCTTGAGGGGGCCATTCTGTTTCTCGCAAAGCCACCCCCTTTGTTGATTTTAATTTCTTGTAAGCCAACCCTGTAAGCCATGCCATCAGTCGCCCCTCCTCTGTCAGAGCAATGGCAGACAATCGTTTTGCGCCTTTTTTCTGTGCAGATGCCATACAATGGCAAGCATGGAGCCCGCTCAAATCACTTTGGCAATTAGGAGCACATTAAACACCACATGCATTATCCAGCAGTATATGCAGCACCAGAACATGGCAAAGCAAAACCAGGCGAGTAGGCGACGTCAGAGTGGTGACAAGAGTGATGACGACATGGACACAGACTTCTCTCAAAGCATGGGCCCTGGCAATGCGGGCATCATGGTGCTAATGGGGCAGGTTCATGCAGTGTAACGCCGATTCTGGGCTCGGGAAACAAGCACAGACTGGTGGGACTGCATAGTGTGGCAGGTCTGGGACGATTCTCACTGGTTGAAAACTTTCGCATGCGTAAGGGCACTTTCGTGGAACTTTGTGACTTGCTTTCCCCTGCCCTGAGGTGCAAGAATACCAAGATGAGAGCAGCCCTCACAGTTGAGAAGCAAGTGGCAATAGCCCTGTGGAAGCTTGCAATGCCAGACAGCTACCAGTCAGTCGGGAATCAATTTGGAGAGGGCAAATCTACTGTGGGGGCTGCTGTGATGCAAGTAGCCCACGCAATCAAAGATCTGCTGATATCAAGGGTAGTGACCCTGGGAAATGTGCAGGTCATAGTGGATGGCTTTGCTGCAATGGGATTCCCTAACTGTGGTGGGGCCATAGATGGAACCCATATCCCTATCTTGGCAGCGGAGCACCAAGCCGGCGAGTACATAAACCGCAAGGGGTACTTTTCAATAGTGCTGCAAGCACTGGTGGATCACAAGAGATGTTTCACCAACATCAACATGGGATGACCGGGAAAGGTACATGACGCTCGCATCTTCAGGAACTCTGGTCTGTTTCAAAAGCTGCAGGAAGGGACTTTATTCCCAGACCAGAAAATAACCGTTGGGGATGTTGAAATGCCTATAGTTATCCTTGGGGACCCAACCTACCCCTTAATGCCGTGTCTCATGAAGCCATACACAGGCAGCCTGGACAGTAGTCAAGAACTGTTCAACTACAGGCTGAGCAAGTGCAGAATGGTGGTAGAATGTGCATTTGGATGTTTAAAAGCGCGCTGGTGCAGTTTACTGACTTGGTTAGACCTCAGCGAAACCAATATTCCCACTGTTATTTCTGCTTGCTGTGCGCTCCACAATATCTGTGAGAGTAAGGGGGAGACGTTTATGGCGGGGTGGGAGGTTGAGGCAAATCGCCTGGCTGCTGGTTACATACAGCCAGACACCAGGGTGGTTAGAAGAGCACAGGAGGGCACGGTGCGCATCAGAGAATCTTTGAAAACCGGTTTCATGACTAGCCAGGCTACGGTGTGAAAGTTCTGTTTGTTTCTCCTTGATGAAACCCCCCGCCCCTTGATTCACTCTACTTCCCTATAAGCTAACCACCCTCCCCTCCTCCCTTCGATCACCACTTGCAGAGGCAATAAAGTCATTGTTGCTTCACATTCATGCATTATTTATTAATTCATCACACAAATAGGGGGATAACTACCAAGGTAGCCCAGGAGGGGTGGTGGAGGAGAGAAGCACCAGGAGGGGTAGTGGAGGAGGGAAGGACAAGGCCACACAGCACTTTAAAAGTTTAAAACTTTAAAACTTATTGAATGCCAGTCTTCTGTTGCTTGGGTAATCCTCTGGGTTGGAGTGGCTGGGTGGCCGGAGGCCCTCCCACCGTGTTCTTGGGCGTCTGGGTGAGGAGGCTATGGAGGCCGTTCGCCTCTCTTGGGGAGGAGGGCGGCTGGTTACACAGGGGCTGTAGAGGTGGTCTGTGCTTCAGCTGCCTTTCCTGCAGCTGAACCATATGCTGGAGCATATTAGTTTGATCCGCCAGCAGCCTCAGCATTGAATCCTGCCTCCTCTCATCACGCTGCCACCACCTTTCAGCTTCAGCCCTCTCTTCAGCCCGCCACTTACTCTCTTCAGCCCGCCACCTCTCCTCCCGGTCATTTTGTGCTTTCCTGCACTCTGACATTGTCTTCCTCCATGCATTCGTCTGTGCTCTGTCAGTGTGGGAGGACAGCATTAACTCAGAGAACATTTCATCACGAGTGTGGTTTTTTCGCCTTCTAATCTTCGTTAGCCTCTAGGAAGGAGAAGATCCTGTGATCCTTGAAACACATACAGCTGGTGGAGAAAAAGAAGGGACAGTGGTATTTAAAAAGACACATTTTATCGAACAATGGGTACACTCTTTCACGGTAAACCTTGCTGTTAACATTACATACGTAGCACATGTGCGTTCATTCCAAGGTCATATTTTGCCTCCCCGCACTGTGTGGCTAGCACCTCATCCCTCCCCCATCCCCATGGCTAACAGCGGGGAACATTTCTATTCGGCTACAAGCAAACAGCCCAGCAGGAACGGGCACCTCTGAATGTCCCCTTAAGAAAAGCACCCTATTTCAACCAGGTGACCATGAATGATATCACTCTCCTGAGGATAACACAGGGAGATAAAGAACAGATGTTGTTTGAATGCCAGCAAACATACACTGCAATGCTTTGTTCTACAATGATTCCCGAGTATGTGCTACTGGCCTGGAGTAGTAAAGTGTCCTACCACGGTGGACAGAATAAGGCTGCCCTCCCCAGAAACCTTTTGCAAAGGCTTTGGGAGTACATCCAGGAGAGCCCCGAATGCCAGGGCAAAGTAATCATTAAACATGCTTGCTTTTAAACCATGTATAGTATTTTAAAAGGTACACTCACCAGAGGTCCCTTCTCTGCCTGGCAGGTCCAGGAGGCAGCCTTGGGTGGGTTCGGGGGGGTACTGGCTCCAGGCCCAGGGTGAGAAATAGTTCCTGGCTGTTGGGAAAACTGGTTTCTCTGCTTGCTTGCTGTGAGCTATCTACAACCTCATCATCATCATCATCTTCCTCATCCCCAAAACCTGCTTCCGTGTTGCCTCCCTCTCCATTGAAGGAGTCAAACAACACGGCTGGGGTAGTGGTGGCTGAACCCCTTAAAATGGCATGCAGCTCATCATAGAAGCGGCATGTTTTGGGCTCTGACCTAGAGCGGCCGTTCGCCTCTCTGGTTTTCTAGTAGGCTTGCCTCAGCTCCTTAAGTTTCACATGGCACTGCTTCAGGTCCCTTTTATAGCCTCTGTCCTTCATGCCCTGGGAGATTTTGACAAAGGTTTTGGCATTTCAAAAACTGGAACGTAGTTCTGATAGCACATATTCCTCTCCCCATACAGTGATCAGATCCCGTACCTCCCATTTGGTACATGCTGGAGCTTTTTTGCGATTCTGGGACTCCATCATGGTCACCTCTGCTGATGAGCTCTGCATGGTCACCTGCAGCTTGCCATGCTGGCCAAACAGGAAACTGAAATTCAAAAGTTCGCGGGCCTTTTCCTGTCTACCTGGCCAGTGCATCTGAGTTGCGAGTGCTGTCCAGAGTGGTCATAATGGAGCACTCTGGGATAGCTCCCGGAGGCCAATACTGTCTAATTGTGTCCACGGTACCCCAAATTCGACCCGGCAAGGCCGATTTCATCGCTAATACCCTTGTCGGGGGTGGAGTAAGGAAATCAATTTTAAGAGCCCTTTAAGTCGAAATAAAGGGCTTCGTCGTGTGGACGGGTGCAGGGTTAAATCGATTTAACGCTGCTAAAGTCTACCTCAATTCCTAGTGTAGACCAAGGCTTAGATAACGTGAGAGCTAAGCCTGACCTACACCTTGACCTTTTTCCTAGTGTAGATGCAGGGTATCAGATTTATCTTGATTTGAGCTGCTCATAATCTTAACTGGATTAGAATTTGAAACAAAATCAAAGTAAAGGGGTGTTACTCTATATCTACACTGGTAAAATGTTCCAGTTTAGATGGGGTTTAAACAGTGCATGCTAGCTAAGCCTTGCCTAAATTTGAGCATATTTCCTAGTCAAGACAAACCCAAATAGGACTTTTCCATAAGGGAAGAGGTGCAGGGATCATACGCTATTCAACAAGATAATTTATCATGTTGCTCAAAAACTAGACCCATGGCTGGTAAAAGAGTGACATTGATAGATACATTGAAGAAAGAATGCATTCCTTGAATAAATGGTCAAACTCCTTCAGTTGAGTTTTAAAGAAAATATCAAAGGTAAATTCTTACTTCTACTCTTCTCTGAAAACACACACTATCCACAAACACATAAATCCTAGTCCTTTCATCAAAGAAACAAAAGTTAAGTAACTAAATACAATTATAAAGACTGCGGACCTCCAGGCTTTGTGTGCATTACTACATGAAGCAAAAACACAATCTGATTGTTACAACCTCCCCACTATCTCCCATGTTTATCATCATTACTCATCATGTTAGGTCTTAACACAGATTGTAAACTCATCATAGCAGAGACTCTGGACCTGACTCTCCTTTCTTTTACACTAGTGTATATCAGGAGTAACACCACTAAATTAATGACACCACATAGGCACAAAACTGTTCTAAGTGACTGGAGAATCAATCCTATACCTAGTAAAACACTATGCACATTTATATAGTGGTATAAATACCAACAACCACTGAATGGCACGAACCATTCTAGTTAATGACACACCACTGGAGATGGCGAAATGTTGCACTCACTTTTAGTCATCTGACCCCTCTTCAAATTCACTTTGTATAAATGAGACATTCCTAACTAAAAATATTTCCCCTAACTTTATATCGTTTTCATCCTTATCATGAAACCAGAGCAATCGTCTCTTAAATCACTAGGAAACTGAAGAATTGTGTTTCCTGGGCCAATATAAATAGATGTTACCATGCAATGGACGAAGCAAATTGCAGAGACCTAAGTAATTAAAGTTACCTTTAAGTGCACCACTTCAACCTTTTATAGTTAGTTTCTAGTCCATTTCACTTGCTAGTTCGGCAAACAATTGCTTCCATTTGGAATTTCAATACAAAAATCATGAAAACATTCTACCAAAACCTAAACCAACCTGACACGTTGTCATTATTTATTGTGATAGGAAAACTTCAAAAGGTTTGGGAGTACTATTTGGGAAATCAGAACTTTATGCGACAAGACCAGGGAACTGGACATCAGAACTCCTGGATTTTATTCTTTGTAGAGATGGGACAAAGTTGGATGTAGAGCCAAACTTCCTAAAAGTTCAGAAGTGTTCAGATCGAGGGATAATAATGCCTATTATGCAGTGAACCTATCTATAAAACCTTTGAAGATCAATAGATGAAACGTACTTCAATACATGAATGAAAAATAGGTTATTTCCAGTGAAGTGATTCAGAATCTAATCTAAGTTATATCTAGAGAAAACAAATGGCAGATCTAGACTCATAGCACACTGAAACAGTCTATATTGTGTGCAGTTATGGAATCTTTGGCAATTAGTCAACCATCACAGTTAATTCCATTCACAAGATCATAAAACCAGTGTAGGTGCATTATTCCAGGTTCATATTTCAAAAGAATGAATGCTGTTCCTCATGCTTCAATATTCAAAACACTAATAAATACAGTCACAATAAAAGAAAATACATTTTCAATTACTTAATACAAAAAAATATAAGCACATCCTCTGAGTTAATTTCAGCAAGAATCATCCCTTTGCATTTTCCCAATATTTTTGCAATTATTTTACATTTTTTCCTCATGTAAAATTTTTTTCTCCCCACCACATACAAGTTAATCATAAACAACTTGATTTACTCAATAAACAGAGAAACTGTATCTCTATCCATTTTCTTATATGGGCCCTATTATTGAAGTCTAAAATATTCTTCCATTCTGTACTCAAAAGTACATAGAGGCATGTGACATTAACAAAAAATGTTCAGTGCAACATAATATGTAATTTCAAAATTAGGGGCTATTTTTGCTCCTCAAACATCTAGATAGAAGTATTGGGAATACCTTTTCCTATGAAAGTTTAATAGCAATGCTTTGGAAAATGACATTTATGGTACAAGAAATCTGATTGGACAAAAGGAATTCAACACTCATGTCCAGTCTATCTATTTTCCTTATCCTGCTGAAAGAACAGAATTCAAAGGGAGTTGTGCCTGTGTCAAACTCCAGGATGGGGCATTAAATGAAATAGAATATTTAATATTATTAATTATTATTATTCTAAAACATAAAAAAATACATTATTATGCATTTTTTCCCTATTAGATAAGAAGTTTATTAAAAAAGCCCACACACTAGTCCCAAAAAGAGGATGGGGGAATTGCATACATTCACTAATGCTGGTTTGATGGTTCATACTGGATTGGGGCTCAGTCCTTCAAGCTTTGGAAAAATTCCTGGAGGTGCAGAGCACACTTAATTCTCATTGAAAACCAATGGCAGTTGAAGATGCTTAGTATGTTGCAGGATCAGGCCTTTGGAAGGCAAAAATTCACCCACCTTCCCTGGATTAAAAGATACTTTCATTGTATTTGGTTGGAAACCTATATCATGTAAGTGTTTGTTTATTTTACCTCTACCAGTAGTATTTAGTTGGAAAATGCTGTTAAAATGGCTATATCTAACCGGATTGCAAGAACAAGATATTGTATTGGCATGTAATATCTCAGGTTTCATAATTTAGTCAACCTACACATTAGCAATACAAATGAAGGGCTGCACATGCCTGTCTTTGATAGACTTTTTTGAATATCACTGATTCATGAATATAAATAGTTATGGGAAAATAAAATTTATAAAACCAGACCTGGGAATAAAAATCTCCTGGAGAACAACAACTCTGAAAGAATCTAGTGTCACATTCCTTAGAATGTCAGATTAAACTAACATGTGCCAGTCAATATTGGTACACTGTGACCCTTGATGCCTCCTAAGCAAAACTATTAAGTCCAACATTTTCTCCTGTAAGCACTTATCTGTAAGGATGGCTAACATGTCCTCTGAAGCAGATATTGAAACTGATTGGACAATAGGTAGATACCAGACAGGGGCCTGGGGGCCGACCTCTAGAAATAGGGGGAGAAAATCTTAATCTGCAACACAATGCAGCTCTCTTGAAACCCTATCATTTTCACTTCCCATGTGTCTGCTGCCTGACTGTGAATGGATTTGAAAAGGAATGGTTAGTGCTGAAAATTGGATCAGAGCTAACATTCTCTCATTTTTATCAGCAGCTGCCAAAGGTCATCTGACATAATAGCTGATGAATTCAAGCCCAGTGGATTTCATTTGCAATTTTCAATTTACTGAGGCCTCCAAACCCCACAGTGATAAAAGCTTCCCCTATCGTGGCCTGTCACAAACATCAAGAAACTGCACAAACCCACAAGAAAGAAATAGGAGAAAGCTGTGCATCATCACAGTTACAGATAAGGAGAACAGGAAGAAACAGTATCATGTAGAAAGGTGTAGAGCGGCATGTGAGGTTGAGTCTCTAAATGCCAATTGTAATGAAAAGACTATGAACAGCAATCAAATAACTTCTACAGAATAACATCATGCTTTCCCCCCCAACTCCTCATTTGAAAACTGCCTTCTAATCTCTTGCTTGACATCCTGAAGATAAAAGTGAAAATGAAAAAAACCCCTGCTTATTTAGACATGGAAAGTATTGTGGAGTTGATATATTTACTGTAGTTTTGATTTACAAATGCATGCTATTAAGAGTCCCATTATCAGAGAAATGGGATGTCAGCACCAACTAAAAAATGCATTTGTTTGCTGACCAGAGAGATTGTAGATCTTTACTCCTGATCTACAGGGAGTGCAAATGAACTTCAATATAGGAGGCTATAGAGACAGCATGCCTAACATTTCTCTTGCATACTTGAATTATTCTGGTGAAGCTAACTATTTTTGCCCAAAGCCTTTGCAAGATGAACCCTGTGAAGAATTTGCATGGGATCAGACATAAACAAGACCAGACTTTCCAGAAGGGAAATAATAAAACAAAAACAAAAAACCACAAGAAAAAAAAAGAAACCCCGTGACTCAAGAAAATGATGCCTTTTAAAAGGCCAAGCAGTTCATCAGCATCTTATCCTACACCTGCCAATAATGAAACTATGAAAGAGAGGAGTCAGAAAAACAGCCACAATTTCAGATGCGAGTGCTGAAGAAATTAATTTCAGACATTAGCATCTGGATCCCAAAGATACTTAGTTTATCCAGTGAGAGCGCGATGTGTGAGGTTACCATCTGTCCTGTTTGTGACCATAATTTCCAGCTCGTAGACACATCCTCTGGTACTATAGAATGAACTCAAGTATCTCCTCCCAGTAACACTGACAAGAACCTCCAGAACAAAACCAGATAGCCCCTCTCATTCAGTATCATCTGGGTGGTTCTTGGGCTTTAAAATCAAGGATAACAACCATTCCTGAATGATAGTTTCAGTAATGAAGGGCACTGGATAGAGTGAAAAAAATAACATTCACAAAAATCACTGAGTATAGAAAAGGTAGTTACAGTGAATACTGAGACTCACCTCCTATTCTTGAAATGATTCAATTAGTGTATTGCTCTTTAAAAAAGTTATGGCAAGAAAAACAAGGGTTATTTCTTATTGTAGCGTTCTCTGTTGCTTACCAGTAGACAAATCAGTGGTTTTTCTAAATTGTGGCAGGTACTTGACAACACTACCTTACAGTGTTTCTTCACTTCTCTGTGTCTGTTAACAGTAGATTTTTGACTACTGCAGGAGTTTGGTTTTATGGTAGAAAAACACTGAAAGGGAGAGAATACTGTGGCAGGCAAGTCAGTTGTATCCTTAGATGGCATTTAAAAAGAGAAAATAGATACTTGTTGCCTGGATAATCTCCCCATATTCCTGGGGGATTTTGTTGAATCAGTACCAGCCGTCTGTTAGGGTAGCACTGTACTAATCCATCCTATAGGATGCCAGGAAAAGTCAACTCTTCTTCTTATAGGATCAAATGGAAGAGATTTTCAAAATATTACACTGTTTACAGAGAAAGTAAATGAGAGGTGGCTCCAACCTACAATGTTTAGAACCAGAGCTAAACTAACCTGAAGCGCAGATCCAAGGTTGTGGTTCAGTCCTATCTCTGGTAGAAACTATTGGATTTACATGTAGGAGCTTCTTTTTGCAAGTTATTTAGCCAGTTGTAAGCATAGATCCAATATGCACATTGTTTAGCTCAAGATTCATATGTTATCTGCAGAGCCATAATGTTACCCCTTAGCCATCCTGTGTTCATCTCAAATAGCTCTAAGATATATCTACTCTTAAATCTTCACCCCAGGTTTACACAGTGTCATGAGCTACTGCTAGTTTTGGATCTACTATGAATATTTATTATTACTATTATTTCTTTTACAGTACCTAAAAGTATGGTAGGCCCTTTACTGAACATATAGTACACGTGACCCCAGACCCAAGGAGCTTACAGAGTAAATAAAGTTATGCTATTACAAACAGACACAAGGAAAATAAAGGGAGAAGGGATGGTGAAATGAGGACAACAGTGACTAACAGATTGCATGGTTGCCTGGAGATGAATGGGTTTTTACATGGTGAGGCTTGTTTTGTTTGTTATTTTTTAAAAAAATCTAGCTATCTGAGGGTTTCATACTGACACCCATCACTTCAGTATCTGAGCACCCTCTATGTAAAATCAATAACAATTGCAAAAACCCTAGTTCATTTTGTAGAGTTTCCATAGTTCTTGTTTTTTGTAGTTGTGGTGTATTTTTAGCTAATGTTCTAGTTATATTGAGAACACGTAAGGGTTTTAAGTTTGGTTTTTCTTTTGGGTGGGAAATCGGTGTTGAAGGAGGGAAGGGGATGGTGGAAATGAGGAAGAAACAGTGAGTTTCCTTTTGCAAATGATCATGGAGATTCCTCTGCAACCGTCAGCTTGTGTGGCTGTCCAAACCTTGATGTTAGTGTGTAACAACCATCAGTCTCTTAGGCCAGATCATATGCTCATGCAGAAAAAGTTGTAAGACGGAAGGGTTACTTGTGAGTTCACAAGTAATGGTGAAGTTGGGGATAACAGGGGGTAAAATGCATGGCCTTTAAACTACCCAGGGAAATCCTAAAGATCGTGGAGCATCCCTGTCACATTGGGGCAGTGGCACTGAGGGATCACCCATACACACAATTCTTTGTTGCCACTCTGGGAATACAGCTCCATCTCATCTATGATCTTGAGGATAAAATTTTGGCCTGGGAATCCAAGATACACCCCCGCCTCCTTACCCATCACATCTTAATGTGGCTCAGTCTCCATTCAAATGACTTTAGGGTTGGGGAGGGATTGGACATAGCTGGAAAAAGTATGTAGCTACAGTTGGTTCAGAGGCTATATGAATTAATACATATGATAGCTACAATTTTGTTCTTGTAACTTTCTCTACAAGGGCCATTGTGCAGGGAAAGGGCTTTTTATTTTATATTGATTTGTTATTTGTTTTCTTCTATGTACTCTCCAGTCAGATTATCCCAGATTTTCAGAAAAAAAAAAGTTCCTAGGAGAAATATCCAGGTATCTCAATTTATAGCAGGAGACTGGCAATTATAACCCTACTAGGGAGAAGCATAATATGCTTTCATGCTGCAAATGCCTTTTCTTTATGGGATTTGTCTTACCTGGTGCCAGAAGAGATATTAATAGCGGTGCCAACATCTTTATTAGGTTCCATGGTGCCAGCAGGAAAAGAGGATTTTGTGATACAACCACCCCCTAGAATTGCTGACTCAAGGTGGCCTATATTAAGCTAAACTCATCTTGTTCTCTTCTGGGTGCAAGAATGAAATGCTTCCTGATGTCTGTTTAGTTAGTATCCCTCTTTTCCAATATTTTGAGAGGTAGTACAGTCTAAGCACATGAGATTCAGTAACTCCTGGGTTATAATCTTGGCTCTGTCATTGGCAACATGCATGGTCTTGGTGAAGTCACTTAACTTCTATGTTTCAATTTTCCCTTCAGCAAAATGTAAATGACAAAACATCTATAAAGCTATTGTTAGAGTTCATGTTTGAATAGTGTTTTGAAGATATTAAGCAGTAAGTGCCACGAATCCTCAGCATTCATTCATCAGTAATTTATATTGATCTTATCAAAACTGTGTCCTGGTTCCTCCCTCCTCCTGGAATCATATACACCTCATGTTCCAATAAAGCTTTACCTTTCCTTTGAGAGGCGGGCATAGCTAGAAGGAAGAGGGTAATTCCTATAGAAAAGAGACTATGAAAATATAGAAAACTCTTCCACACAATGATAGAGAGATAAGACAGTGAGAAAGAAGACAAAGAAAATAATACTTTATTCAATATCTCCAAGGTCTCACTGATCATTTTTGGCAAGCCGCCTATTTCAAAGGAAAAGATCCAGAAACATTTGATATTGCAAAGTCAGATGTGACTTCCATGGTACAGTTTTCAAAAAAGTAACCTATTACTGAAAAAATGCTTTTAAATTACTAGAAGCCTCAATATGTTCTGCATCAAGGCTAAAAATCCAAACACATGAAATGAAAACTGATAAATTAAAATCTACTTTTCATATTTAGCCACTGTGTTATGTCCATGAGCTACAGCTGAGCTGATTAGAACATTTACTGACATTAAAACAATGTAGATTAATACATAGCTGGAGTGTTATCAGTCTAGCATAACTGAACACATTACTCGACAATATAACCTCAGTCTATTTATAGTAATTCTATTTGTATTAAAAAGATCATGTTTAAAATTATATGATTTAATACACCCTTACATCAATCTTTTCATTTTAACTCGCAAGTTATTATTCCAAAGCATTTCCCATCCATTCTAAATAAATCTGTAGGAAGTTTGGGGCTATAATTTGCTTAAACTCTGCTTATCTTTAAATGCATGTTAAATTTTATTTATGAATAGTAATCTCTAATATTACACAGCCTGTGGTGTCATTTTTCTGCAACTATCTTCATCTGAAGATCTTTACAACAAACAGTATTGGCTTCACATATGTTTGGAGAAAAGCATCAGTTTTGTCCACATTATTAAATACACAGAAACATAATAAAAGGGTCCAATGCAGAAAGATGCTGAGTGCCTTCAGTTCCCAATAAAGACACTCAGCACCTTCTAGGATCAGGCCCTGAGCACTTACAAACATGCTGTAGGATACCTCAGGGACCTTCCAAGATTAAAAATGGAAAGAAAAGAGTTTTCTTCTACCCCTAGCTTGCCTGATTCAGTTATAAGTGTCTGATTCTGCATAGTGTTGAGCACCATCCTGGGAGGCACTGACTACCCTAAGATCAAAGGCAGCTGAGTGTGCTCAACACCATCCAGAACTGGGCCCTAAGACAGCAGCAAAGATAGGGTTACCATATTTGAACATTCAAAAAAGAGGACACTCGATGGGGGAAAGGGGCGGGGATTTGCTCACGCCCCCTACCCCGGCCCTGCCCCAACTCCACCCCTTCCCTGCCCCCATTCCAACCCCTTCCTCAAATCCCTGCCCTGGCCCCACCTCCTCCCCTGAGCAAGCGCTGAGAGCTAGGGGGAAAAAGCGGGCACTCTCTCGAGTGATCAACTTCTCGAATGATCAACATTCACTCTCTTTCTTGAATGATCAACTCTTCTTTGGGGAAAAATAATAATGGCAAAATCCTGGATGTTTTTAGATATTTAAAAATTCCTCCCGGATGGTGTTTTAAGAACCAAAAAGCCGGACATGTCCGGGAAAATACGGACGTATGGTAACCCTAAGCAAAGATGTATGTAAGTGAGAGTGGGCAGTGACCAACTGTCAGTCTAAACAATAAGACCCTGAGATAGAGTTACACTGATTATGCATGGTAAAGAAAAGTCTCCATAATCAGTGAACATTTAATACAATAACACAGCGATCAGCCTTAAGTATTACTGTGTATCATCTGGGGGTGTTATAGTAGACAGGGCTCTGTCCTTTCAAGCCAGGGCTCCTGTTTCAACCCCGATTTCTAAAACTCCACTGGAAAAATGTGTTTAGTCGCGTCAACTTAATCCTTAGATGATAGTATAATCTAAAATGTACATAAAATAATCTGCTATAATTCACAGATTCATTTCCGAAGGGGCCCAGGATAATGAAAACAATCAGTTACCCCTCACGCTCAGAAAACAGGATGACAACATGATAAACCTTGCACTACAGCAGCCCTTACTATATTTTGATCACTTACATTTCAATATGAATTTACTCACAAAATGTTAAGAATGAACATATAGTTTGTACCACATCTTCATTCCTGGAGAGAAATGTAACTGTAGCTGCTTCCATTATCAACACTTCATATGGATCATTTAATGACAGCAATGTTACATATGTACAAATAATGTGTGTGTATCAGTCACGTGATTAACTAGATAGGATTGTTAAATAGCGTCATTTAGGGAATAATTTTGATCAAGAAGTAATCCAAATCTGTTTCTTCATATCCAAGGAAAATATTAATTTGACCATTGAGATTAAATTTAAAATATAAATATATTATAAAGCTTATTTTCCGGGCATGGAGGGGGTTCTCTATTTGTGCTTTATAACACTTTGGAGTTGTTTTATCTATGGTGAGCCTCTACTAAGCATAAACCAAAATATTCCACAAGGGTATTACCAAATACTTTGTAGAATAGTTGAATATATTAAATATCTATACATCTGTTGCTATAAAAGATAGTTTAGCATCATAATTAGAAGAGGGTATATTGCATTATAACCAGAACTACAATTGACACATTGTAATGCACTGAAAAATAAATCTGGGACTTTCATTCTACTTTGCTGTCTGCATTTCACCATGTCAGAGTTTACTAAATGTGGATTACAAATTTTATTAAACCACAAATACGTCAATAGCTAAAGCCATCTTTGAAAAGTGCAGAGCTCCCTTTTTAAATTTATTTTTTGGCTAATTTTTTAAAAATGGCATGAGAAAAAATAAAATAATAGAAAAGCAACTCAAAATGCAGAGCCCATTCCTAAGAAAGTCTGAAGGCCAGATCTCAGTCACATTGGCCTAACTTCACCATATGAATAATACCAGCATAAATCCAGTGGAGTTACTTGAATTTATGTCATCATAAAAATAATACCACGACCTCTCTCTTTCATAACGTTTTTCATCTGAGCATTTTGGAAAGGATGTAAGTATCCTTATCCCTATTTTACAGATAAGGAAACAGACAGAGGGAGAAGTCAAGGCTGGAAAAGAATCTATGTGTCCTGAGTCCCAACCCAGTACTCTGTTCATTAGGCAACACTGCCTCCTTTTAAATGAGATCAGAATCTTGGCCATAAAACTTTTGTAATAATAAACTCAAACCTGCAGTGCTTATACAAGTAAAACTGCCCTCAATTTCAGAAGAAGTTTTGCTGAAATATGAACTGCTTGATCATGAGTCTGTCTTAAATCCGTAACCTGTGTACTCTTAGTTTAAAAATCCTGGTCACCATCCGCAGAAAAATGAAATAATGAGAGAACTCCGTATACTTAGAAAACAATATACACTAAAATGTTACCTACCTGAAACCACTTCAAAATCTCTTTCTTCTCCTCCTCACTGCCAAGTACAGCATGAGTTTCCTCAGGATCACCCCCTAAGAAAATAGCAGTCTCCATCCTCTAGTACATTGTATAGGGTTATAACCTCATTGGGAACAGTGCACATGCCTCGGAGGGAATGATCAGGCCCCTGCAGTTTTCCTTTTACCTGTCCTTGTGTGTCCAGGTACCACAATTCATAGGATGAAGTAATTTGGGAGGGGTTGGTTTTGTTTCTTCAGAGAGACCTGCAAGTTGCAATTAGAGAATAAAGGATATGGTTTTAATTGTAAAGGATGATCTCTCTCTCTAGATATAGATATACCACCCTTTACAATTAAAACCATATCCTTCATTCGCTAGATATAGATATGGATATATAGGACCCACACATTCAACCTGACTTTTAGGAGCCAAAATGAATTCTTTCGTTCTTACGCATCACCACCAGTTATAATGTTTCTACTGCAAACTAAACTACATCTGGCCAACTCTACTGAAGGCTGGACCACTGCAACATTTGCACAGTCATTTTTCAGAGCAGAACTGTATTACCTCTCATTTTCCTTCCTTTGGTGGGTTCAAATCAGAAGTTTAAGGTTGCTTCAAAGTATCCTGAATGTTTAATTTCCATCTGTAATTTTCATTTCCACAGTAATGATAAAAAATTAAGCAAATCTCACTGGAAGTGTTTCAGACACTTACGTTCTAACTTTGCCTGTGAGATTTTAATGGCTCCTTTGAAGCCAATAAAACCCAATGAAGAAGTGTATGAGAACGTACAGTACCTGCTAATATGTACTTAAGCCTCCTTTAATTTGCATATTATCAAACACAATAGATCATAATGCTACGCTCATGAAAATATGCACTTAGGGACACTTAATATGTATACTATTGACACAAAACACTAGTAACAGCTCTATATATAGTCCCCAAGAGTGCAAACTGCAGGGAATCCCTAACATAAGGATTACTGATCCATGGTTACGGTTGTGCTTAGGTCACTGTGGGTCTATGCATGCATTCAAATGCCACATGCTGTAAAGGCTTTGCAATTCTATTTACTTTTTAAATAAAGTTACTGTGCACATGGCTAATAGTTCTGTACTCTTCTCCTCAATATATTTGGAATATTTTGTAAAAAAACTATATACAACCCTTACGATTAACATAAGGCAACATGATAACATTAAGATATATATTTAAGAAAAGGCACTGTACTGCGTGTTTGGCAGGTATAAATACATCCTTTGTGTTTATCTATCTTGAAAGAGCTCACACAAAGCACATGTGACTGTGTCAACACATATTGAATTTATCATGGAAGACTGACAGTATCATCACAATCATGATATTTAAAAATCACAGGCTGCTTTCAGTCCTAAAGAATAGAGTGACTGATTGCCATTGACTAACAGGTTTATATCATTATGAGGTTGAGTCAGCTATCACTAGGAGTTCTTTATAGTTTCTAAGACATATGGGCTAAAATCCTGGCCCTGCTTAAATCAGTGGCAAAACTCCCATTGGCTTCATTGGGAGTGATGAAATATGAACATGTCACATAATATGCACAGAGGACTTTCTACACAAGCTGTATATGTTATAAATGCTCAGATCTGATGTTAATGAAAGGCAGACAGACAGAAAGAATGAGAGTAAGACTGGGCATTGTTGTGGGTTTTCTTTATACAGATCCGGTGCCTTAGAGGCCTTATAAAGATCCTGAGCCTTATGGGACACACCCCCAGCTGGTGTAAACTGGCATAGATTAATTGAAATAAAATAATTAACAATACCTGAGGATCTTGCTCTGTATCTCTCAAATCTGCCGAGATAAAAAAAAAATCATAGTTCTGTTCTCGTACAAAATCAGATATAGATTAGTTAATGGATCAGCTTGTCCTATGGAATACTGACCCCAGAACTTTGTGACAATCTTTTTGCTAAACTCACCATCTAGAAGAATTTTTGCACCTAATCTCCTTTAACTGAATGTATCCTGCAGCATTTTTTTTTATTCATTGAAGAGCCATCTAATTTTGCTTGGGTTCATTCTTCTCAGTTTGCTACCCAGGATGACCATTGCCCATGAAAACTGTTTCTGAATTTTTGATTTGCTTATCTAATTGGTAGCTCCACTTAACTCTCCACCCATTTTTGCATGGTACCCTTCGAAGCAATGTACATCACATGAAACTGCATGTTCAGACTTGTGCCTTTTTTGAACACGGATTCCGCATCTAAGTCCTTGGTTTCAAAGAGTGGAGATCTATTACGGTAGGCATCTCTTTAGGAACAAAATGTTATTTACCCTATAATTCCTTTTCTCTGACAGTAGACAGTTGTAATAGCCCATGGCTCACCTTCCTCTTCCCTTTGAGTATTGAGTTAGCTCTTTTAATAGTTATGTCTGTTCAGTTACAAACGAACTCAACACCATTGGATTGATTCATTTTAACAACATTTTCTGGATGGTTCTAAATTCTTTAGCTTGCTTATCAGCATCTGGTCTTTCTTGTCCTGAGGAGAGAACTCTGTGAAATTTTGAGCCTCCATTTCGGTGGACAGCTCTACAGTTTACTCACTTCATGGAGAATTTAGCCTATTTTGGTTTAACTTTCTCTCACTCTCATTTCCTCATAATGATATACTACATCTCATGTTTATCTTTGATCAGATTTATTCAACAGATAGTAACAGCTTCTGTTTTTAAAAAGTGACCAGAGAATTGCTTTGCCATCAAGTGTATAGTTAAGATGCCTCATACAGCTCTGTTTTTCTGTATTTCTCTCATTCTCTGCCAACTGGTACCTCAGTCTTATTGGTATCCAATAATAAGCCCGATTACAGCTAGCCCTAGGAGACATGACAGAAAGAGAGTCCTCATCTTGCATTAATTGCTCGTATTGAAACTATGCCACATCTCTCGAAGCTAGATGTTGCTTAGTATCCCTTTGATATGATAATGACATGCTTCTTAGCAGATGAATATGCAAATTAAAAGCAGTAATTTGGTGGCATGCACCTGCTGACACTGCACTACTATGCTTATGTGCTCCTCTGTAACACTGCAGCTACACAAAAGCATCACAGAGGTAAAATTAAATTCTAATGTCGTATATATTAAACAGATGCTTCCACTTTTCTTTGTATATCTACTTTTTTTTTTTTAAAACAGAATTTGCTATTGGAATCTCAGTTCTCCCTTCATGCAATTAGTGGACATTTATGTGTCATACACAGCAATGTACTTAGAGACATTTAAGGGCTCTGTTTTTAAAGAAATGGCTTACATGCACTACACTCTCAAAGAGGAATTTTTTCCCTTGGTAATAGAGCGGCAGAGGATTTTAATCTTGATGCACAAAGACTTTCATTCATAAAAGGAATATGTACGGCTGCCTGTAATAGGAAATTGCTGCAGTAAAAATACTACAGCAATATTTAGTTATCCCAAACTTCCCTCACTGACTACAAAAGTGTTCAAATAATAGGTTTTTATGAATAATTAAAGAATGTGTGTTAACCACACAGAGCCAATTTCTGCCCTGAGATATCCACATGTAGCTCATTTACACACGATTAAGGTGTTGAATGAGAAGGTGGAATTTGTCCTAAATTGTCAAGTTTCTCAGAATCACCACTGTGGTGAAGGTACCTAACTGTTCAGTCCTGCAAAGTGCTGAATAAAAATGCTGGACTCCCTCAATTCTCAATGGCTTCACTGGGAGTTGAAAGCACTCAGCACCTCATAGAAACATTCAACAACTCGTAGGAGAGATCCCTAGGAGGACGAAGTAGCAATCGAATTAAAGTTGAGATACAGCCAACTAAAGTGCTATCAATGCCTGTAAGGTCTTCCTAGAAACAAATAAGCAATTGAAAAAAACTGCACTGCTTTACTTTTGGTTCCTAGGTCTGTTAAAGTAAAGAACTGGTACATGGTAACCCCAATTCTACTTCTTATATATGGATTTCATTTAGGAAGTATCAGATAGTTCGTATTCAAACCAAAAATCAAACCACATATAACTGGTTCCACAAACAAGTTACTTAGGTTTCAGGTAATGAACCACTGTTGGCCCATAAGGGTGCCTTTATCAAATATAATTCACAACCATCTAAATTCCTCTCCAACTCCCTTTATCTGGTATAAACTTTAATTCTGTACCCATTTGTTGACAATGAGGGCAGAAAATGACAGCCCGTCCTCTAGGGTTGCCATTATTCTGTGCTTTATGTTGGCCGGTCAGACGTACTGAGGAACAGCAGTCAATATTGCCTCCCTTCTCTAAGGGAACTAGTTGAGTCAGAGAGCTGCCGTTTTTTCACCTCTGCCTGCTTACACTGCACGCAACATTGTTGTCAAAAGACAGGTTGTCTTCATAGCTAAGGAGTAAGTTGCTGATGAAGACTAAATCATCAATACTTTATTTCCTTCTTCCATGTCCAAGCTTTATTCCTTTCCATCTGACCACACGCTTAATTTCTATTTGCCTATTGTCTATTAAAAATAATTAAAGGGTCTTTTTTAATTAACCTCAGTCTCTGTGAATATTTACTCCATTTTAAGCAATCCTTAGTGCATACATACAAGATGATCTTCATTTTATTTTATTTCTTCAAATTAAAAATAGCTCAAAGGAAGATTGTAAATATGCAGGATTCCAAAAGCTTTGAGCAAATGCTACTTAAAATAACTAAAAGATGTTTATAAGGATTAGGGAATTTTTTTATAGTAACATTAATGAAAGTGAAAAAACAGAGCTGGTCAGAGGCAAAAATAGACAGAAGTCTCCCATCGTTGAACCTCCACTCTGTGCCACCAAAATGTTGCCATACAAAGTATTGGGCCTTTAAATGTCAGGAAATTTACAGAAGTTAATCTAATTAAAAATAGGTTTGATACTGTGAGAAAGAGCAGACTAAGACAATCTCACTGACATTAATACTATTCTTAATGAAATGAAATGCAAGGACACAGGAATTCATGTTAAATACTGTAAAAAAAGAAGCATGTACTTAAGGGAAAGAGCAATTGTTAATTTCCTAAGCTATCTTGGTGGATTTTCTTTCATTGAAATGAGGCCAAATTTGTACCTGGACTGATTTGTACCCTGTGGAGCCATGTTGAAATCAATGGGGTTGTACAAGTGCATATAATTCTAAATGCTAAAGTGGCCGAGAAAAAATAACGTATGAAGTATATTACAGTACAGTATCATAAATAGCAACAAAAAGCTCAACAAGCATATATGGCTTCTAGAGCTAGTAGGATAGGTATTTGTTTAAATTGGTAACTCAAAGGAAGGAATGCTTCTGTATGGAGTTTCTTGGCTTCTGTCTGTTCCCAAGATGTCCTGTCTAAGAGTCACAGCATGTCTTTGCCTTCTCAGACCCATTTTTCTGAGTTTCCCAAATTCAAAAATAATATATGATCAACTCCAAATAATATGAACTACATATTGTAGGTAGTTTTGGTACGTCTAGAAGGACCAAAAATATTATTTAAATTACCAGCAAAACTTTCCTTAAACAAACCTTGCGACTATGACTATGTATAATGCAAATTGGGATGAACACTTGGAACATATAGACAAGGCAATTCCTTTAATATTTAAAGTTATTTTAACTCAGTCCCAGTAAATATAAGTAAGAACAAAATGAGAAAAGACACATGGATTAAGTGTTTGGCATCCAGAAATCCACAAAATACAAATATTACATTCTTTCTTCACATCATTATATAAATGAGAAATGTTTGTGTTATGTGTGTGTACAATGCCTAGTACACAATAGGGTCTTAATCATCTCCTGTTGGGATCCTTAGGTGTAACTGCAATAGAAATAATAAAATGATAATACTGGAAAACACCTATTAAGTCATCAAGTCTTTGCTCCTGTAAATGCCAGATTGTTCCACAATGCTTCTCAATTTTGCATCATCTGCAAACTGAATATTGTTTAAAGTGGGCATTATTCTCTAAATAATCCAGTACACACCTCTCCCTGTTTGCTAGAGTGATATTTATTAATTCTCTTTTAATGGTCATCAACCAATTTTCAATCTATATGACAGTGCTCAGAACCCAGCCAATCTGAATGAATTTTGAAACTAAAATTTCATGAGACCCTGTGGTCCATCTATTTTGCAAATTCATCTCCATCTTTTCTGAGATTTCAATTCAACTAATGTATTTAGCAAAGATGACCGAAAATATGACCAGGACTACACAAACCTTAGAATATCTTCAGAGCTCCTATTACATACATGGAAGGCAAAAAGCCAAACAAACAAACAAAAAATCCCCTGACATAAATATAGTCAAAGCAAATTAGTTTAAGAATATAAATGGAAAAGATCATGTAAAGTTTTTTGCAGTGTTCACTTAGAGTGTGATTCTCATTTCTTGGGGCCTTTTACACTTGCTTTGAGGCTCCTTGCTCTATTCTATATAGGTTCTTATACCACACTCATTACCATGGTTTCTCAGCACCCTTTACCTGCCAGAGTGGTGTAAAGAACCTTCATGTAAATGAGAATCAGGCTTCCAGAACTTGAGTAGCTGGAGACATTTGTGATTACATTTCTAACAATATTAGTTGTCTCTCTGATCTGTTCTGGTCTAGAGGATAGTATTGCATTCTTCTTCTATTATGTCTGACCTCCCAACTACCATATTTGTTCTGTTATAAACCAGAATCTGCATCCATTAATATATTTATAATGCTATTTATAAAACATGCATCATTTCCTAAACAGCAAGGGACATTTAAATGAACAAAAACACAAAAACAAAATTTATTATCCTGCCAAGAAACGGCTGCAATAAACACATTCTGTGAATTTACAACTAATCTTGTGCCATAATAGAAACACAGACACGAGGGTAACATCTTCAGACCTGATGCTTAGCAAACTAAATGCAAAACATCCACCATTTAATGGTGCATTGAAGGTTAAACTCTGACTCCTTTGGAATCCTGGGAGAAGCAATTTCCAAAATCACGGGCTCTTCTACTGAGAACACCATGTCAGCATCATCACAGACTATTAACAAACCAACTCAGCTGATCTCAACTTCCATAACACGAGGAGAGAAGCTGTCTTAGAGGCTATGTCTACACTACCGCGGGATCGATGCTGCTGTAATCAATGCACCGGGGGTTAATTTAGAGAGTCTAAATCGACAGCAGAGCACTCTCTGGTTGACTCCGGGACTCCACCGGGAACGAGAGGAGTAAGATTAGTTGACAGAAAAGCATCTCCCGTCGACCCAGCATGGTCGAGACACTGGAATAAGTTGACCTAAGCTACATCAACTCCAGCTACATTATTCACGTAGCTGGAGTAGCGTAACTTAGGTCAACTTACCGTGGTAGTGTAGACATAGCCTAAGAGACCTAAGACCTGAAACAAGTAGAACTTTAAAGATCACAATCAAGTCCTTAAATTACACCAGAATGCAAAGGGAAATCCAGGGTCTAACCCAGCTCACATTGAAGTCAATGGAAAGACCTCCTATCTCTCCCCCCACAACCCTGAATTGGCTTCAGTGGGAATTGAAGCCCAAATGCAGAGCTTGCAGTACTGGCATAACATATTTTCTAAGGTCATCAAGTGGCCCACAGCCTTGTGCACCAGCTGAAAATTCTGACTAGCCCCAAAGAAAATGCATCATGGTACAATAATACAATCACAGGTCAAAAAGGCACTCATGGCTCTGGCAAGAGCCACATCCTAGCAAAATAACTGCAATCGTCACACCAAACATAGATGATTAAAAAAAAAGAACTTGAAAATCATCTAAAAGCCTAAGGATCACTGGCAAAAACTGAGATTTAAAAAAGTAATTGTGGATACATTCCTGCCATACACGATTTGGAAAATGTTTTCATAACATGCACTTTATTTATAATTCTCTTCTACTGGCCAGTAGGGGCATAGGAAACCATCTCTTCTCTCTGCAGACAATGCTACCAATGAAATCTGCTCAGGCTCCTTTAGCATGGTGATGGAATTCAGTATTAAACAAAAGTAATTTCAAAACATTTACATGCATACACTAGAAACAGCTTATATTATTCCAGAAATCAATCTTCAGAGCTATTGAGAGACTAAAATTCTTGCAATCTAATGCACAATTTGGCTTCCACCCCTTATGTTGGTAGATCGTTTTTGCAAAAAAATTAAAACAATGAGTCTGTTTGATTCCCATTATTTATCATGAATTTGAGCAGAAAAAGAAAACAGATTTAAAGCAATGATGAATGTTATCACAAATCTTCAACATTTTCTATAGATCCTCCTCTCTGAGCAGATTCATATTTCATCCCTAGAGTCTGCATTCTAGATTAGATAAAAGATTTATCTAGTACTTTACGTTAGTTTATAGTTTCACAATTTGTTCAGTACCCCTCAGAGTAATTACTCTAAATAAACATACCTCTTGTAGATGCTTTAATGTTAAGATCAATCTCTGAAGCCACCCTAAAAACCTTAGTCTTAAATAACTCACATTTGCTAACATTAATTATAATTATGTGAATTACAGTAGTGCCTGCAGGCCCCAGCCAGATCAGGGTCCTGTTGCGTTAGGAGCCATATAAACACAGGAGGACCTGCAGCGAATGCTGCAAGGCCCATCTATATACACAGGCTTTTAAGGGCCATGATGATAGCTGATATTTGTGGTAAGGGGGAAGTGGGGAGAATACTATTTGGATTTCACTTAATAAGTACCCAGAGATTTTCTGATGTTGTGGAATGGAACAGCTGTCTATTGATTTTTTGTGTGATTTTAGTTTAACGGGTGGTAAAAGTAAGCCAGGAAAGAGGTCGTTTTTCATCTGTAGTATAATCTGAAATGAATAAATAAATATAACACTCTACAGAGATTTCATTTTGGGTTTCTAAATAGAATTAATTCTTTAATGTTGCAGCCATAAGGGTCCAAGCTGTATTGGAATAAAATATTAGTATAGTTCCTTAAAGTTAAAATCTCAAAACTCATGGGCATGCACTGTATACCATCAGATTTTTACCTCCAGTGTCTGAACGGTGCAGAAAGGTCACACTTCGGATAGAAAAGCAAGCAAATCATTGGTACTTTCTGCTAGCTGACAGAGTAGCACTGACATGATCTCCAAAATCTGCAATGCTGCCCATTACATCCATGGATTCAGAAAGGGAAATAGTGGTAAACATACTCTTCACCGTTTCCTCCCCTCCAGAACAAAATCTAAATGGTTCACAAAAACATACGTATCTTCCTACCTCTAGGAAAACTCTGCACTACATAAGCTTCCCTCATATGGACTTAGCTCATTTATAAGCTAAACAGAATAAATATTTCTATAACACAGAGTAACATTGCTTCTCAGTCCGATGAGGGAAACATTATTAAACATATATAAACTGAGAGCATGCTTGATAGTAAGCTATTAACAACTTTAATCAGACATAATTAACATTAGCAATGATTTTTGCTAACATAATTACATTATGCCTAAGGAATGGTTTTCAGTTATGCATTCCATTGCCCTTTGGGTATAAGGTATCTAGCCTGCCCCACAAAGATTCTGGTTCAGAGAACACAGAAGGATTTACTACATTTACACATCTACAAACTGCTGAATACTTATGCCCTGGGCCTGATTTCCTCTAGCATACATTGGTGTGAATCAGGAGTAATGCCACTGAAGAAAGTGGAGTTTCAGTACTTTGAAAGACTTGTAAAAAGAAAAGGAGTACTTGTGGCACCTTAGAGACTAACAAATTTATTTGAGCATAAGCTTTCATGAGCTACAGCTCACTTCATCGGATGCATTTTCTACTGAATGCATCCGATGAAGTGAGCTGTAGCTCACGAAAGCTTATACTCAAATAAATTTGTTAGTCTCTAAGGTGCCACAAGTACTCCTTTTCTTTTTGCGGATACAGACTAACACAGCTGCTACTCTGAAACCTGTCTTTAAGACTTGTGTAAATGAAGGGAGAATCAGCCCCATCATGTTTTATTATAGTAATAAAATGAACTAGCAGGCTCTCACTGTCAGATAAAAAATACATGTGTTTTCCCCCAAACAGGTATAAATCATTGTGAGAGCAGATCCTTTGATTTAGAAAGTATAATAGCATTAGTAAGTAACCATACTGATAAAGAGTAAATTTATAACAGAAAAATCATCTTGCATTAATACCATTAAACATCAATTAATGTAAACAGCTTAGGGTCTCAGCACTGTCACTGGATAACTGAATGTACAATGACATACTGTTACTAATTCACTGACAGTAGAAAGCTGTACACAAATAATCCTACAGGCCATTTCTCACTGAAAAATCAGAGTAAAAGCTGTGTGACCACTCACTTGACAGCAGCATGTTTGTCCAACATTATGTCAGATTCTGTTATTCATCTGTTTTTTTTCCCCAACACCCTTTGCTCAAACTAATTGCTGGTGCTTCTACTGACATGTCATAGCCCTGTGATTCTTTGTCAGCTTTACTGACCTCTTTTTGGCTTGAGTTTCACATTGTTAAAGGGGAAAAATTAGACAAACACACTTCTCAGTTTAGCCCACCCACACATCTCTGAGCCGCCAACTCTTCAGTGTGTGGTTCACTACACATTAGTTTCACCTGACTGCTTTTTACCTGGTGCGTGACCTTCAGTTGAAAATTCCAACAGCATGCAACTTGTCTTTGGCAAATGAATTGTAAGTATGCCAGCTGCCAGATGTCTTCATTTTTAAAACACCTTCAAAACTGCTTTCTGGCACCGATCCACAAGCATAACAAGCTATGCTATAACTGCAATTTCCATGCTGTGTGCAAAAAAGGGGAGGAAACCCAAGATGTTTTGCCTTTACATCTCTAAGAATAGCACAAGGCAAAGAAAAAAACAACCAAAAACACAAACCACATTATTGATATGCTGTGTATTTTGGGGAGAGTTTTTCCAGTACATAGAGCATGTCCAAAATTTACATAAAATGTTCAGCCTAATTAAATCATTGTCAGAAGTAACAGATTTGAACAAAGGGGTTCCGTCTGTACCATGAAAACTAATGTCTGTGTCTGTATGTGTGGAATAACCAGCATATCTTGAATAAGGTTGAAAAAAAGCTGCTTGGCAAAAGCATTTGAAGGCAGGGATCTTAATCAGACTTGTGCAAAAGTTTTGTTACAAAACCTGGAATTATATGAAGTTCATCTGTTTTTAATTGTTTGTTGTTGTTTTAGTTTGGTTTTTGTTTTAGAATTTGAAATTCATCCCAGGATCATGGAAAGTTTCACTAAAGTTTGCAAACCTTTTCAACAAATCTGGACTGATTTGTAGTTTTACACTAAAATCATACAAGACTAATTTTCCAACAGATTTGACATGAAAGGTGGTAATTTCAGCTTCATTTTCCTTTCAGTTTATAGGGTCATAGGGATGTGAACCTCTGCAAAGTGAAGGAAAGTTCTATTCTTAATAGAGTCTCTGAGTAGGCTGCATATCTAAATTTAAGTCAGCCAGATGCATTGCACTCATCTGGAATGCTGAAATACTGGTCCCAAGGACGAAGTATCAAGAAACCATAAGTACGGCTGTCTAGTTAACAGGACTTTGTCTTCCCTAGGAAATCATCTCAACTGAAATCTGGCCATATTAAAAAGAGTTACAAGATGTATCTCTCTGAGGAGATTTCAAATGAATGCGAAACCCATGACACTCAGCTGACTGGCCAAACATCTCTTGGTAAAATAGATGCAAGGAAAGAACCATGGTATATCTGCTTCTCTCCCCTAGATAAGTTAATTGTCTCAAGTTTAAGACATCTAAATCACAGTGATGAGTGTCCTATAAATGTGTGCAATAAAATAAATTAATCTCTAATTGGCTGTGAAATGTTGGGGTATATTTCAAGATGCTGTACAAAAATAGATTATATTGCATTAATCTTTAGCTCTCTTTAGTACTAGGATTGTTATGACTGCAGTGCTACCAGCTTCCAAGAGTAGAAAACCCAGGTTCAAAAGTAATAATGTAAAGTAAAGACACTTTAGTGAAAAGGTAATTCTGTGAAGGGATGTTTTTCAATGTAAGTAATAGCACTGCCTTATCATGCTGACCAAAACTGTCTCATGGTTTCCTTGTGCTCCCAATCTGTCTATCTCTATCCCCGGTTGTCTCTTGTTTTATACTTAGATTAGGGTACGGACTGTCTTTTTGTACAGAGCGTAGCATACTGGGGTCCTGGTCCATGACTGAGGTTATATTCACAGATTTTAAGGCCAAATGTAACCATTATTGTCATCTAATCTAATCTCCTGCATAACACAGACCAAAGAACAGGTTTCAGAGTAGCAGCCGTGTTAGTCTGTATTCGCAAAAAGAAAAGGAGCACTTGTGGCACCTTAGAGACTAACAAATTTATTGGAGCATAAGCTTTCATGAACTACAGCTCACTTCAACAGACCGAAGAACGTCACCCAATAATTTCTTCATCAAGCCCATTACTTCTGTTCGAGTTACAGCATATCTTTTAAACAGATAATCAGTCTTGATTTAAAGACTACGAATGATAGATTCTCCATCACATTACTCGGTAAGTTTTTCAAATGGTTGATTACCCTCCATGTTAAGAATGTGCACCTTGTTTTTAGATTGTATGTGTCTAGCTTTAGCTTCCAACCATTGGATTGCATTATGCCTTTTTCTGATAGATTAAAGATCCACGTACTACCAGACATCTCATTCCCAGGAAGCATAGGAGCTTGAACCCCTGTGCAGTAATTGAGGTTTGAACTCCGAAAGGCCTTGTAATCAAGGCTAGTTTCAAAACTATGGAAAATTTGTGTGTGCATATGGGTAGTATAATGAGAGGAAGCAAAAATACACTCAGAAGTTGGTTAACCCATTTACTGTGTATTCCCCTATAGGAACATGAGAGAAAGAAAAATATAAGGGAGTATATCTTTTATATTGCAATTTCCATTTCTTCTACTTCCAACCTCCCTGCCCCATTTCTGACAGCTAACACTACGCCTCCCTAAGCCAAAATCAAAACTCATTGGCAACTAACTTTGCACCACACACTTTTGTGGGGCCTTGGTTGTGACTGGCCAATAACTCCCTTCCAATTTGTTTTTCTGAGCTCCCAGTCTGTTTCGGTCCACTATCACTGCATTTAACTTCCCTCCCATATGGCAGTGCAAGTGGTTTCTACCCTTCCAGCCATGAATAAGCCTCTCTGTAAGTGAATCTATGCAATATAGTCTGGGATGGAGTGTTCCACATCTTTTACTACAGATACTAAGTGCATCATCTCTGCAGCATGCCTCAGATCTACTAAGTTGGGGGAATGGGCAACCCAAGGTCATTCACAAACCAAACAACATGACTAAGTCAAACCATCAACCAGCTCTATTCCCAATTTATCATTAAAGTAATAGTTATGGGGCATGTATTTTTCAAGGAGCCAGTTTATCTTTAAAACATTTTTTCTAAGGAGTATATCAAGAATAGATGCATGCAAGGGTCATGTTTAAGTATAGCTGAGGAAAGGTATGTAAAATTTAGCACTTACCTGAATCAACAAAGTTCTTGTCTACACAGGGAAACTAAGGCCTGGTCTCCGCTACAAAGTTAGGTCAATGTAAATTGCCTTGCCTTGGACACCAAGCACATCAAGCACAACACAATTCCTAACAGCTCCCAAAACTTCAGGATCAGGTAAAGCACAGTCCACCACACCACATTACTGTTTCTGACCATTAAAGCGTCCTTTCAAGGCCTCTCTCAGCTGCATAACACTGCACCAAATGCTTCTAATGGCCCTTGTGTCTGGCTGCTCAAACTCAGCAGATAGCGGCTCCACCTCTGCCCTCCACCCTGGTGACAACTTTTCCCCTTTTGCCTCACAGATATTATGTAGGACACAACAGACAGCTATAACCATTGGGATAGTTTTCTCATTGAGATCCAATCTTGTGAATAAAGACTGCCAGGGACCCTTCAATCTATCAAAACACTTGTCATTCTACACTTGCTGAGTCAGTAGTTGAATCTTTCCTGGGTGCTGTCAAGGTAGCCGGTGTATGGCTTCATGAGCCAGGATAGCAAAGTGGGTCCCCCAGGATGATTATTGGCATTATAACATTGCCAATGGTAATCTACTGAGCAGGAAACAATGTTCCTGCTCGCAGCTTTAAGTCCTGTGTTCTTAAAGATGTGAGTGTCATGCATCTTCCATGACCAGCCCACATTGATACTGGTGAAGCATCCCTGGTAATTCACCAATGTTTGCATAACCATTGAGAAGTAGCCCATTCTGTTGACAGTATTCTGTGGCAAAGTGTGTTGGTGCCAAAATAGGGATGTGTGTGCTGTCTATCACTCCATCACAGTTCAGGAACCCCATTGCTGAAAGTGCATCCTATATGTCCTACATATTGCCAGAGTCACAGTCCTGCATATAAAGGCCTTATACACTTGCATGACAATGGCTCCCCCTATGGGTTTTCCATCTCCAAAATGATTTTCCACTGACAGGTAGCAATCCAGCACTGCACGCTTTCAAAGTGCAAATGCCACTGCTTCTCAACTGTCAGTGCAGTTCCCACTCCAGTGTCCATGAATCAGGGGCGAGTTTGGCACACAGATTCAGGAATCAGATTTCAGAGTAACAGCCGTGTTAGTCTGTATTCACAAAAAGAAAAGGAGTACTTGTGGCACCTTAGAGACTAACCAATTTATTTGAGCATGAGCTTTCGTGAGCTACAGCTCACTTCATCGGATGCATACCGTGGAAACTGCAGCAGACTTTATATACACACATAGAATATGAAACAATACTTCATCCCACCCCACTGTCCTGCTGGTAATAGCTTATCTAAAGTGATCATCAGATTGGGCCATTTCCAGCACAAATCCAGGTTTTCTCACCCTCCACCCCCCCACACAAATTCACTCTCCTGCTGGTGATAGCCCATCCAAAGTGACAACTCTTTACACAAAGTTCTGCAGCCACTGCTCCTTGTAACCTGCTTTATGATGTGATTCCACCAGTCGGGCCCAGAATCATCACTCCACTACCTGCAACAGCTCCACGAACACCGCCAACAACCTTCAACTGGTTTTTGCTATGTCCCTTAACTATCTGTCCTTCAAGAAATCATCACATCCCCTGTTGTGGTTCTTCCTGCAGCTCTGCAAATACAGGAGGATCATTCATCCTGTGTTTGCAACATTCATGACAGAGATGATGGGTAGCAAACAGTGCCACATGGGTTTGTGGGATTTTAAGAAAAGGAGAAAGTCGCCTGAGGGAATTTGACCCCTTGCTCCCAGTCATTCCTGTGCAAATTGCTTGTGCCCAGATATGTATTGTGAAAATTTCCCAAAAGATGGTGAGCAGGACAGTGAGTAGTGGCACCCTGGGATAACTACCCATGGTGCACTGTACTCCTGGTGAGTATATGCAACCCTGACACAAACTGCCAAGCAGGCATGCACATAATTGATATTAACTGCAGCAGCTTTACGCCGAAGTAACTTCCATTGATCAAAGTGTGTACTGTATACATGGCCTCAGGAAAGTTAATCCAAATTGTCTAAAGTGTGAATTAAAAGTAAATTAGTTAAACTCCTGTGAAAATACTCTCATTTAGAAATAAAGTGGTCCTAATTTGGTTTGATTTAATTCACTTTGGAAGTGAATTAAACTAAACCGAATGAAGGCAATTTTAATTCTGAATGAGAATGTCCACACAGGAGTTTAATGCAATTCAACTAATCTACTTTAAATTTCCACCTTTAGTGAATGTGGAATAATTTTCCAGAGTGTCCCCATGCAGACAAGCCCAAAGGTGTTTTGCACACATTAGCAAGTGAGGGGGAGATTTTCAAAAGCACAGGTGGGAGTGAAGTGCCAAACTCCCACTGACTTTGAATGGGAGTTGGGCACCTGATTGCTTTTTGTGCCATTGAAAATGATTCCATTAATCATCAAGCCATCCCTGTGAAGTAGGTAAGTATATACTATTATCCCTATTTTACAGATGGGGAAATAGAGTCAGAGAAGTTAATAGGGTTGCCTAAGGTCAAAGACCGTCAGTGAGAACTGGAATTAGAACTAAGAAATTTCCTTCTCTCAGTCCTTAGCTCAGAGAGTGGAAGGATGGTCCAGTGATTAAGGTGCTAGCCTGGAACCATGGGAGAGCATGCTTCAAATCCCTGCCCAGTCACAGATTTCCTGTGTGACCTTGGGTAAGTCACTTTGGGCATGTCTATGCAAACATTTAGTTTGCAGCAAGCTGGATGTGAATCTATCTTGTACTAGACTGCTGCAGACTAACTCTCCATATGGACACTGCTGCCGCGCATTAACAGTTTGTTAGTTTGGTTTGATGTAGTTCTGTTTCAGTGTTTCTGAGTCTCAATTACTTCCCTACTTCACAGCAATACATTAAAATTTGTGAGGAACTAAAACAGTATGGTAATGTAGGGCCACATCAGTTCCTAGGTCACATGTACCCATAAATCATTGCTGATGCTCTCAGCCTTTATGTGAGATGTGACCTCTTTTCCAAGCTGATTTTAATCCATTTAATATTTATTTTTTTATTTTCCTTCATCACCTAGAAAAGCGCACTTAGGAGTGTGGAGAAAGAATGAATCGCTGAAAATCGTTCTTCGCACTAGGGAAAAAGAACTTGCTGACACTCTCTCAAAAAATGAAACATTCACCTGGAAATGACCTCTCAGTATTTTTTATTAATAGAGTCCTTAAATGTGGACTAGTGCACAATGTGTTGCTTGTGTAGAGCTTTAGATTAATTGGCAATAAAAATATGCCATTATAAATCACAATATATTATCTTTTCTATTTGTACCAACAAACCTTCCTATTGCAAAAAGAAAATGTTACCATCCCTGCTATTAACATTTCATATCTTTATGAACTGAAAGACCAAGATTCTCCCAGGCTACACAGAGAGACAACGCATGGAGCGTTTTGAGTATAAATGCTTAATCTGCTAATATACAAAATATTACATGTTAATATATTTTAAGAGACACAGGCATTAATTTCAGATTACGCTTGTGGTTCCTAACTACCTCTAAGTGCCTAATCCTGCAAGTACCTCCAAGTCCAACATTTTACATGTTAGAACAGAACTCTCCCCTATCTAACTTCTAAGAAACTGGAATTTATCAGCTTCATTTTTCACTGGGGTATTGCAGAGAATGTATCATTCCAAAGAGGGAGAAAAAGAGCAAAATATAAGAACATGTCATAAGATTTAGGGCCAGGTCCTCAGTGGGTGCAAATAATTGTAGTTCCACTGAAGTCAAAGGAGCTACATTGATTTATACCAACTGATGATTACAGTCTTGTAAATTACAGAACTTTATAGCCTAAATGAACAAATAGTGCAAGTTTTAAACTAAGATTTAAACAATTTCGGCAGCCAAGAATTGGCTTCTGTTCAAATTTCCCCTAACAACATCAGTACATGCCACAGACACTTACTTATACAACAGATTACATCAGCCCAGTTGATCATCAACAGCATTACAAAATATCTTAATGGAAAAGGAAACTGCTCCTGAAATTCTACATAATATGTCAAAGTCAAGACATAGTGTAAGCAGGTCCAGCTCCAAGGACCAGTGCCAAGAAAGCACAATTTAGGCCAAGGTCAGCAGACATCATCAAATCATAGGGTATGACAAATCAGTGAATTTTGGCTTTTCTTTGGTAAATGAAGGTGTTGTAATACCAACCACATTCAGTATTGAATTCTTTTCATATTTACATTTTTTAAAAATGTTGCTTTATGACTCCATTGATTGTGATTAGAGATAACCAATGCCAGGCATAGTAGCTCTGCCTTTTGGCACTGAAACTGATTTTTCTAATCTTCTTTGCAGTGTTGTTATAGCTCTGTTGGTCCCAAGGTATGAGAGAGATAAGGTGGGTGAGTCCAGTAAAAGATATTACCTCACTCACCTGGTCGCTCCCTTTTTCTAATCTTGGCATTCAAGGATTCCTAGCATGCATCTTGACTCATAGCCCAAGAGTTTGCAGTGGCATTAGCCGTAGAAATGATGAAGAGCTTTGGAAGATCAAAAATGGTTACAATGTGAGATTTTGTACAATTAGACACTTGAAGCAGTTCTCATGCCCTATACTAAGTACTTGGAAACTACAGGCTCTAAAGGCAGGCTCTTGGTGCACAATACTGTAATGTGCTGGGTTATTGTTAATTGTTAAACAATGGCAAAAAAAAAAGAGGGAGGAGGGAGAATACAAGCCTGTACATATCATCTTTGGGAAACTGCTTTGCTTAATATTGGGGAAACTTCACGTCCATTAATTGTTTTAAATAGATAACTTCTTAATAATGGGGTACCAATCCACCCAGGAGGAGTTTAGGGAATTTACCCTAGTCACAAAGGATGCCATATGTGCTAAGTCATTAACAGTTATTTATTTGTACTGTGAAGAAAGTCCTTGCAGTACCAACTTCTGCAGATCACAACTGCAAGGACTTTCTTTACAGTACAACACATATTCTGATAGTAATTGTGTGAGAAAACACACAACTAATAAAACATCCTCACATCCCTAGTAAATAAAGAAAAGGCTACCAGCTCAAATGTGGTAACAAAACCCATAATAAATTCTTGATTATCAAGTACAGAGCTTCAACACACTGTTCAGCCAATGAGTTAGGTAGGCATACAAACACCTCCAACCTTTCTATTGTTCATGAAAAAGTGGACTATAGATTGTCCCCTTTGAGCACCCTATATACTTCAACCACTCTTGTGGCCAATCCAATCACTTCTGTCATGAACCTCTAGTGAATCTTTCTAATTGACTTGATTATTTTCCTCCTATTCTCATCTACAGGTCTTTCTGCTCATTACCTTTTTCTGTTCCCCACCTGCTGTATCATCCTAATGGCATCCATTTGTTCATCTATACATTCCAACACCCAGCTAGAATGAACTTCCCCGATACTACCATCCCATTCTTCTTTTCCATGTATTTTTTAATTTTTTCCTATTCTTTCATTACCAGAAGACATTCCAAAACACTCCAGCTTCCCTCTTACCTTTCCAATCTCTTTCTGAGTTATTGGAACCCAGATTTTCCCTTTCTCAGTTATTCCATTTTCTCCATTTCCTTTTTACACTCCACTTATGCTCTCTCCCCCCCCCCCCCCCCATGGATATTTTAGTAATGCTTCCTAGGATAAATGTCCTTACTTACAGTCCTAATCCTGTGTACTGTCCTTAAAGTGACCAAATAGCAAGTGTGAAAGATCGGGACAGGGGTTAGGGGGTAATAGGTGCCTAGATAAGAAAAAGCCCCGAATATCAGGATTGTCCCTATAAAATCGGGAAATCTGGTCACCCTAACTGTTCTTATTCTGTTTGTGAATATCTCCTATGAATATTAACTAGAAATCCACCATGGATTGAGGGCGGTGTATATCTGCCCCTAAATTTGTCTTGAAGCTGCAAATCTGCTGAGTGATAACTATTTACTTTTGAAAGGTATTTTTATTTGCCAGGTGAGGTTTTTTTGAGCATGTCATCTCCAGCCAGTTACACTGGATCTTTAGAGTATCAAATGTTATTTGCATGCTAACAAAGAATTATTATTTTCATTAGCAATCCAAAGGGAGTTCATCTCTACTTTTCAAATACAGTCATACATAGTTTCTTAAAACTGTAGAGAAATGGATAGCCCTAAAAGCTGGGGATGAACCTTCGTCAAGTAATGCTTTTTCGTAGCTTGCTGGTGAAGATGGTCAACTAAAGCAAAACTTCTGTCAAGATCTATTAATAGAGAATAAGGATTAATAAAGGATTATGTCATAATGAGTTTGCCTGCAGAGTTGCTTCAGTTCTTGTCCTTTGCTGCCAAAATACAGTTCTCATTTCCAGCAAACAAAGTCTATCAGAGAGAAAGCACAGAGCCCCTTTAGAACTGGAAAGTTCTGTGCATAATAATGAATGCCTAACTCTTCTTTTGCCAAAGCGCTTCAGCACTTTCAATGTCATAGGTCAATGCAGTGATTCAGCGGGGGCCTGATCCTTATCTAAGCTTTTGCAACAAAATTAGAATGCGCTGTAGTCTTATTAAAGAAATGTTTGTTCCACCATCAATGAACTGAAAAGAAAGCAGCTCAATGTAGTTTTGCAAATCACAGCAATAAACTCCTTGAATTAACGGCTTTATTACAAATATTTAATTATTCTGTATTTAATTCTGTATCTAATTATTCTGTATCCAGCATTTTTAAATGTGAAATTAACAATGTACTTGATAACTAATTCAGTTTTACTTCTGTTTAAGAGAGTTTTTATTAAAAAATTGACCGATATTAGTTGCTATAAAATTAAAATGCATTTTTAAAAAATGGTAAATGATTCATTGGCAGAAAGTAGTGCAGATCCAAGAAAGTGAATAATAGAAGCAAAATATAATTTGTCATAAACAAATAGTGTAATATGATGTATGCCTCATTATCCACAGACAGATATCTCCCTGCACATGCTGAATTAATAATATATAAACACAATTAATAAGTAAATTAAGGCTGGTCCTATTATGCATAGATTTTTCCAATAACTCGCTATATGATAAGGAAAAGAAAAATGTCTCTATAAAGTTATAATTGTTAAACTCATATACATTGTATTTTAGTTTTACTGGAAAATTCTTCCTACAGAATCCATTCTGTTTTAAATACTAATGTTTTTGCAAAGGAAAGTTCTTCCTTTGTAGATGACAATGATCTAAAACAATTAAGTACAAGGAATAGATAGTATTCAGGAAAAAAAAAAGTGATCTTCAGTGGGAAGCCCTTATGTTAGTCCTTGAAGAGAGACATAGGCCAAATTCAAATTGGATTCTGGTTTATTAGATTAGTGACAGCAAAACAAAAGAAAAATAAAGTTATTCCTCATTTTAGTTGGGTGTCTGAAGAAAATGTAACTAGAGACTATATAGGATTGAAAGGCAGAATAGAAATCTCAAAAATTAGAAAATTGATCAACTGGGATATGCATCAACAGAGAGATTTCATCAAAGCATTGTAACAGTCTATCTTCATTTACTGTTTAGATACAGCTAATCTACATCACTAAATTGACCATTCAGTAACTGAAAATCTGCCATGTAGGTCCCGACTTTTCATAGCGGCTTTTAAATATGTATTCGGTAACTACAAAGTGCTGAATATATTTTCAGTCTTTTTATACTAAGATTTACAACTAATGACCTTAAGCAATGTCATGCATGTAAAACAAAATTATGAGACCACCCTGGTTTGAACAGAATTAAGGTATAGAATCATACTTCATTCTCATTCAAATTTAGTAGGATAGAACAAAAAAAAATCCATAGTAATATAGCTAAACCTATTTCATAGTTTTACTTTGTACAACATGCCTCTTCACTTGTATTTTGCTTTTACAGGCTCAATATAAGTAGACAATTATCTAAGCTTAATGCCAAGAATGATAATGCATTGAGCACATGCAAAATCCTTGTGCAACATCAACTATGGCCCGCAGGGATAAAACATTTATCAGTTGCTCCTTAGAGTACTAGTGGCTTGAAAATTTGGCTGCCCATACTGACATTTAATGAAACCATAGTTTTAGCTTCATTCAGAACCGAACACAGCAAAGCCTGATACCAGGATGACTCTGTTGGCAATCTGCCTTCCCATACCCACATGCACTGCAGGCTACTTTCTGTGCCACTACTTTCAATGAAAGAAGTCCTTTTACTTAACTGCAGTAGTTGGCACGCTGCCCCTTTCATGGACCAAACTAACCGTCATCTTGGATGTAACAAATTAGTACATTCTCAGAATAATAATAAGTACAGACATGAAAACACTATTGTTTTTACTTGGAAATGAAGTAACTACATTTTAGCAGGGTGACTTTTTCAGTTCAGCACCACAGGCAAAAATAAATCTTATAAAAAAGAATGGACAATTATAGGAGAGATGAGACAGTCTTGGCTGTGGGTTCAGAAGTAAAAGAGCTGCTTAGTATACTGCCTGTAGAATATGGTGCAAAACAAAATTTTGAATATCAAGCAAGTTATTTGTCCATTGAAATACTATTATGCAACGATTTAAAAGGAATTTCTGAATGTTTCTACTAGCAGATTTAGAAACTGATAAAGAGATTTCCACATGTAAAGTACAGAAGCTCTTAAGTAATTTCTTTGCTACAATAATAAAACATCTTACCAGATATATTAAAAAACATCAGAGATAAAGATTAAAGGAAGAACCGGATCAGGTTGAATATGAAACTATTACTATATATTTTAAAAATGTAAAGTAGCAACTCAGATGTATAACTCAGATCTATTTGAATATATCTTTTAAGTACAAAAAACAGATTTTACATTTTAACTGAGAGCTGCAACCATTGCAAAATATATTTTCTCTCAAAGTACAGTATATACATTTCAGTACTAGTCAGATCTTTTAAAAATAATAATACTTAGTACTTATATAGAGGCATTCTAAACATTTGATGAAAGTGAACTGAATGTTATTCTGAATATTCTGGCACAGACGTTCTAGGCCAAGTTCTCTAAAAAGTATAGATATTAAAACTTTCCTGTATCATAGTCTGATATAGTCTCAGCTTTCTTATGAAACTATGATATGGAACATTAACAGGGATTTGAATAACAAGTGCACCCTTTACTGTGTAGCTTCTTAGCTGCAGATAAGAGTAAATTAGTGTGAAGTGCCAACAAGTATGAAAGATTAAAACAAATATTTCTTGTAAATATGCTAAATATGTTTCCGTTTTAAGATTCATGTTGAGTTCACACAGATGAAAAATCAAACCTATAAGTAATACATATATGTAAACTCTACTTAAACTCAAACTCTAGCCATTTTAAATAATTCAAGGTATTTTATGTAAAAATGTAACAATTTTACTAAACTTTCTAGTTCAAATGAGTCCAAGAATATCTCATTATAAATGGAGACAGTCCTGAAAAAGCAGCCAAGCATGACTAAAAAGATCGCTCTTTTACACAAAAAATAGCCTTCTTATTTTACCCTTTGTTGGAAAGACATTTGGCCAGCCACAGGGGAAATACATAATCTACTTTTATATTCAAATAATATATTTCAAAATTCGATGCGTACAAGGACCTTAAAACAATTCTGGGTGGAATATATAAGACATGGGATTATGTGATCCTAATAACTGAATTGTTGACATGGTCTGACAATTACTTGATGAGTGTTGTGGGTTTTTTTTTCGTTTGTTCTGTTTGTTTTTGAGAGTATGTGTTCAAGGATTTTGCCCTTCAAGTTGTGTTTTTTAAAATGCACCATAAGTAAAACACCAGCTGAAATATATTGTATATTAAAAAACCAACATATATAGATGCTAGTTAGAGTTATATTAGAATCTGAAATATGAAGATTGTACACATTTTTCACAAGGGGGAGGGTTATTATAGCTGCATCATACTATCATATCAGAGGATTATACATGTTTTTCAGGAAGGCAGGATTAATTCTAGTTAAATATGCATTCCACCACATATCAACTTTTTTGGTATGCTATAGCACATCATTGTAACTGATTTTTAATAAGATAAACACTATTGTTAACATATACGGATAATCTTACATTTACATATTTATATGAGATAGTCAAACCAATTGAATTTTGAATAATTTGCTTTTTGCACTTTTAAAGATTAGTCAACATCTTAATTAGTATGGACCCTAACTGATATGTCAGCTTGCTGTAGAAAAGTTGTTTTTAAGGTATTACTGCCAAAGGTTAAGAGTCATAGAGGATAGCAACAATTGATGCTTTTCTCTTCACTTTAAATGAGAAGACTGTTATTCAGTTTCTCAATACCAAGGATTATGAAGATGAGAGTACTATACATCCCAGAAGAGGAAAAGCTTAGAGTAATTACAGTTCCCTTGTAAGTACTGTAGCACTTTACTGTTGGTTTTCAAAAAATAAGTAGTGTACACAAATCTCTATTCCTTCCTAGTTGTATGAGTTTCATGCTCCTGAAATCCACTAATAGATAAAAGAAATGGGGAAGTTCATTAATATAATGTCACTGTTTAAAAGTCTGAATTTCCTCATTCACGAAGAGAATTTTTTTTTTGGTATAATCCTGCTGGATACATTTCCCCTTTACGTCCCACAAGATAAATAAAGACGGTACAATATCAGGGCAAAGGACTGAGAAGTAAAATGTCAGCGTGACTTGCACATTCATAGTTTCCTCTGAACTCTTTAGGTTTGCACAACAGAGCAGAATGAATATTTGTGCTAAACCACACATTTTAGCACAAAGGATCTAATTCAGAGAAAAAAATCCTCATACCATTTATGGGGACTGTGCACTTTACAATAAATGATTGTAAATGCTTTATTCATTCATCAGAGGTGACCCTTTATGACTGTTGTGCCTGAGGAGTCTGATCCAAAGCCCAGTGAAATCAAGGGATAGACTCTCATTGAGTTCAGTGGGCTTTGGATTAGGCCCTTGAAGTCCCATTCACTCAATGTGGTTTTAAATTTAAAATGTGTATAAACTATTAGGCAAAGTTGGGCTTAAGCTAAAGTTGCATAGAACAACACAATCTTGATTTATAAATCAGCAAATATGAGACTTTGACGCAACTGTTTTCTCAGTTATTCAGCAACAAAGGTGCATTTTTGAAATACCAGCTGATATGTAATAAGAAATAATTAGCACATCTAGTACTTTACATGGTCAAAGTGCTTTATCCACCTTGCTGTCTCTGTTGTTATACTGTGTCCAGTACCATGGTATTTGGGAACTTTTACAATCACTAAATAATTCTCACTAATCCCTCTAATAAAGTATTATTCCTATTGTACAACTGTGCAAAGTGAGGAAGAGGGTACTCACAAAACAGATAAGATTATCAGTGCAAACCAGGTAATTGCATATACAATTGACTAATTATGTGCCTATGTATGTGTAGTTACCTATCTATGCAAATTATGCATGCAGTAGCAGCTGAAGGCACATTTTGTGTATACAAGTTCCTAAATTGCATGAAAACCATGTCCTAAGGGACTCGTCCATGGCCAATGAGTACATCAGTGTCAAAGCTAAAATTGGAATCTAGGAGTTTATAAATCCCAGTCTTGTGTTCTGACCACACCTTGTGTTCTCTCATAGGGCATGTCTATATGTAATACTCTATACAACTTGAGATTTATATTTATTCAGACATAAAGTATTGGAGAAATAAGTTTTCCTATATGTGAACCTCTTCACTTTCTACTATGATCAGAAGGAAAATTTTGTGGTATTTTATATCTTTAATAATCATTTTTTAAAATGTGTTTTTCCTACTTTCCCCAGAATGAAGTGAGATGTATAAAAGGAGAGGATGAAAGATTTGAGAGCTAAGAGACGATTAAAATGTATGCACTATTATGTAGCACTACAGCTCCTTCCTTTCCTACTATTTCACTGGGGTCTTGGGAATGCACTAAAAAAAGATACTATATGAAACCGCACATAAATTCCAGCAGTGATGACGTGATCAGCCAAACAAGTGGTTCCCCCTGCGCTCAACTGGTTGCAGCTCAGACTGCATACTCACCTACTGCAAGGAATGCAAAAAATGTTGCCCAGCCTCTCTCCATTATATATCACTGCTTTAACTGCATTCACAATAATATGTAACCAAATGATTTTCAAACCAAGTAACAGTACATTGAAGTTTCCAAAAGGAATATATTAAAATCAAATAATCAGCACTTTTAACTCAAGGATTTAAAAGCATTTTACGAAAGTTGGAAACATTTAGAAAGGAAAGTGTCTGTCCTGAATCAAGTAAGTAGGATTATATTCAATTAGTTTTAGTATAGGACATTGCTATCAGCCCCATATCTACAAATGAAAAGAAAAAATGTCCTTGATTGGTAATAGAACAAAGACTACAGCATTACTGTGAAGCATTACTGGTTCTAATGTGGGCCTCTGAGCGTCACTAGATGGTGTTGTAGAGTAGTTTTAATACAGTATGTAATTTTTATAATGGTTTAAGGCTGATTCTAATTAAAATGTACCCCTTTGTAATGATTGTAGGTATTATATTTGAGATACGACATTTTCATATGACTATCTGTTATGCATCCAATGAAGTGAGCTGTAGCTCACAAAAGCTTATGCTCAAATAAATTTGTTAGTCTTAAAGGTGCCACAAGTACTCCTTTTCTTCATATGACTATGTTAACTTTAAGTACCATAGCCTGGGTTTTAATTTTTTATCTGAATAGAAGTTTATCTAATCTAAGCCTAACTCAAAGAGTATTTGCAGAGCATTTTGAAAGTGAAACACAACACAAACTGAGGCAGAGGCCTTAACAGTTCATCAACCAGTGAGAATCACCAGCTGAGGGACCCTTCATTGGCATCAAAGGCCATATTAAGTATCCAGAGTAAGAGGCTGTAGGATTCAGGAAATAGAAAATTATATACATAAACTGAAATAAGAATCTAAAGGGAAGAGAAGAAGTTGTAAATAGAAATAAAATGGGCTGTGTGATGTCCTGATATGGCATTGAGGAATTAAGATTTGATTCTTTCCGGAGACCCAGACTGGAATAGCTGGTTCTGTATCTCTGTCAGCCAAATGAACTGTGTCAGCCAAGGGGCCTGCCCAGCTTTAACAGTAAACCATTCTCAGTTCAGTGGTCACTGACAAAATGAAATTGTTAATTTAAACTCCATTAGAAGAATCTCCTTTGTCCAATGACTTTTCTCCCTAGCCACTGACGTCCATCTCATCAAGGAGCACGGCTAAAGACACACTTTTCTTCCCAAAACTCTAACCTTTACTCCAGTTTAACATAGTTTTAACTGCAAATTAGAGATTGAGGTCTGAAGAAAGAGAGTCTGACACAAGGAAAAAGAAAAGAGTATCAGAAATACGACAATCTTCCAGCAATATTCCAGCAGTCAAATAGAAAATCATGAATAGAATTCTTCTCCATTAGAACTTAATTTATTTTTTGCAAGCACTTACTTGAAAGTTCGATATTAAAGCTGAATTAAACACATTGCTGGATATGTACATGGGTAACTTGCATTGTTTTGTTAACATTGTTATTTCCTCAAAGTTAAATGATCATGAAATGACTAACAAACAGCAGATATTAGTGTCCATTTTTAATTCAATTACCACCATCACAGCTTTCATTTCTGACAGTCTGATTGGGCTGAGGACGTTGAAGCTCAAATTCACTGATTCTGGGATTGGTTGAGGGACAGTTTAGTCCCCAGCACAACTCAGACTAGCCTCATGTCTGCTCCAGCTTGCACGCATCTGCCTGTGGGACTGTTCCAAAGCCCACTTAAGTCAATGGAAATATTTCCATTAATTTCAGTGGGCACTCGACCATGCCCGGTGGCCCCAAAGGGCTGTTCCACCAGCCAAGGATCATTGGAAGTACAACACCTACGTCCTCTGGTTGCCCCCTACACTAGAGAATGCAAAGCGGGCAGCATAAAGCCTTCATGCTACCCATTAATTTCCCCTGTGCCAGGCAAATTCCAGGAGGGTTATTATGACAGCTCTGTGCTGTATGGTCTGAATCACCTCCATGTTTGTTTCTTCCCTCTCTGCCAAAATGTTTCATAACTCCTTCAGCATCCTGCCACAATTTACATCTACAAATTGATGATGTCTACAAAAATAGTATCTGGTTATGGATACAGTAAATGAAACACTATATGGCATGTTTTCATTACACAGCAGGCAACTGGATTTTAGAAAACATTATTTGCAGTTGACTATAGGCGTTTAGGCTTAGGGCCAACACAGACATATTTGCGAAACATATTTACAAGAGGAAATGCTCTTTGTTTGTTCTCAAGTTTTCAGTAGAAATGCGTGTGGAATGCGATTCTAAGAGTGTTAATACATATCACTTCCTTCTGTTCAAGGACAGTGCTGAAAGTGTGATGGATAGATACTTTTTATTTTGTCTATTCAGAGTATTCAGGGAACACATTATAGGTTAACAGTCCTAACATCCCTCCATTAACAGGATATGCATCCACACTTACAATAAAACTTAAGAGAACATTAGTAGCGATTTTCTGGGTTGTTAATTGTTGATGGTGCTACTGTAAATTGATCACGGTCTTGATTTCCCCCCCCCCGTAGCAAGCCTTTTTAAAAACACTATGGGTGGAGCTCACAAGGGGGACTTAGACTCTTAAGTACAACATTTAGGCACCACTGGCATTCATAAAACGCCTTCTCAGCTGCCATCTAACCCTGTAGGCATCTAAGTTCCCACCTTAAAGTCCCCACGACACCTAAATTTTGGCACCTCCGCACGCACACAGCCATCTAAGTCCTAACACTGTCCAGGATCTAATGCATGCCTAAACCCCAGTAGGATTCACAAACTAGGCATTCTTCCACCTATCTTGCCTTCAGGGCCTGATCCAGAAGACAGGCTCCGAGCACAGCTAAACCCCACACAAAACTGGGAGGAGAAAATGGGAGAAGAAGTGGAAGAAGTGGTGCCAGTGGGGCCCCCCCCCCCCAGTTACTTTTAACCCAGAGATTAGATCATTCGGACAGTGTGGGAGACCCAAGTTCAATTCCCCCCCCTTTCCTCCCCCTCCCACCTGATGTGGAGAAGAGATTTGTACTTGGGTCCCCCACCTCTCAGGACAGTGCCATAACCTCTGGGCAACAGTGTCAGTCTAACTTTTGCTCTGACCCAACTAATGCATTACACAAAATGGAACAGCTTCTGCAGGGAAGACAGAGAGATGCCTGCCCCAGAATATCTCATAACTTAGTTGAAAGGGCACTGATCTGGGAGACATAAGGTAATAAGGAGGGCACCATCACCACCTTTTCCTCTTTCTTGGTTTTCTTGGAAAAGGACTGACCTGGTGTAGGTCCCTAACTCCAGGAGACGGTTCATGCTGTGAATCCTGAGTGGAAATAGGCACCTAAGGGTATGGTCTACACTGTGTCTGGGAGTGAACCTCCTAGCCTGAGTCCATACATTTGCACTAGCAGAGCTTGCAATAGGGCGCTGCAAGTCGTTGTGGAGACGTTGCGTTTTGGGCTGGAGTTTGGGTTCTCAAGTCATGGGGGATGGTGCTTGAGAGCCTGAGCCACAACATCTATGCAACTATTTTTAGCGTGCTAATGCAAGCCCTGCTAACACAAGTCTCACTCCCAGATGCACTGGAGACACACCCTTTGTCCCTTTGCGGGATGGGGCTTAGGCCACACTACTACCCTTATTATTTTCTGCTGACTAACTTAACCAGCTCCCTGCTTCGCATGCTGACTTTTGTGAATCCCATTCTTAGGCACATCACTCTCTCCATACATTGTACAGGAAACCTGGCTGCTTGACTCAGGGTTGTGAATTCCATGAGGCAGCAGAACACTCCAAATTAGGCACTACGATGCTTTGGGTTACAGCACCTAAATCTCCTGTGTGAACCCCACCCTACACATTTTAAGCCATTTCCTTCTTAAACCTGATTTTTTAAAATCTTTAAGAATATAAAGGAACTCACTTTAAGCTGCCTGGGTTGACTCATCAGGCTGACCTGACTCATCCTCCATATCTGTAGCTCACCCTTTTAAAAATAAACAAAGTAAATATTAAGAGGTGAGTTTGAAAGGGTTAACCCTTATAACGGTCAGGGACTAATTTGTCCACATTAATTGCAAGCAACAATATGTTACACTTCTGCAATATCTTCGATATGATGATCTTAATGCATTTTACAAACAAACAATTAAGCCTCAACACCCCCGTGAGGCAGAAAAACTGAGGCAGAGACAAGTTAGTTGCTTCATTTTCAAAGCTGCTGATACTTGCAACACCCATTGATTGCAATGGGAGCTGCAGGTGCTCCATAACCTTGAAAAATCAGTCCAGAAATAATTTGCTTAAGGGCCCACAATTGAATCAGATGCGGAGGGATTAGAACCATGAGGCACGACTTTCGGTTTTCTGTTCTAACCATTATACACAACACTGCCACTTATCATATACATGGACTTTTCCATGACAGGTGTTCAAAATTCTCCAGAACTTGGGATTCCTTCAGATATTAGTGTTAGTTGGAAGAATCTCATTTCTTAACGTTTCCATTATAGATAATTAATTCCTCTTTTTTGCCTCCCTAATTTTCCATCAACACCCCCCCTTTAGTGATGGATAATTCTGTGTCTTTCTTCTTTTGACTGTATCAGTGCTGCCACTGTGTGCGAGGGAGAATGACTGAGTGAATAAGTGAGGTAGAAAAAGTGGGGACTAGAAGGGGAAGGTTAGAATGCAGGAGAAAGACGAAGAACAAACAAAGGTCAGAGCAACACAGAGTAACAAGAAAAGAGAAGCAAAGAAAAGTAAGAATAATGGGGAAAAAACAAGAGAAGCAGAGCAGAGAAATGGAGCAGGAAATCAGGTAGTATTTGGAGCAGCTAGAGATAAAAAAATAATTAAATTATAAAGGAGCTGCTCATGCAGAAACTGCATAGAAAACAGTAAAGGGAATGGAGTTGGGAGAACATTGTAAAGGTGGACACACAGAGGGGTTACTACTATTAACTCTCAATGCCAGCACTCCATTGTAATATGTCCTGAATACCATGGTGGGGTGGAAGTGGAGAAGGATCAGATCTTTAAATTATAAGCACTTTAGACTTATAGTCTACCTTTTATTACACGTTTGTACACAGCCTAGCACAATAGGCCACCATCCTAATTTGGGGCATTTAGGCACTACCAGAGTACAAATAAGTTTTAAAAAAATGTCCTCCCATAAGACAAGCGTCTCATTTTTTTGTTATGACAATCTAGCCACCCTAATGAGAACATGAGTTTCAAAGCTCTACAGTGCTGGCAGAGAAAAGGGGGGGAAGGCAGGGAGGGGGAAGGAAAGGTGAGCCCAACAAAGGATTATACAAAGGGGCTTACATATAGATTGTTCATGGATCCTGACAATTATAGCAGCAGTCTTGGACTCTACACTCTGAACTAGACTACAGGTGATGCTCCACAAAAGTGCCACTAGCATATTTGCTAACAAAACAAACAACGTGATCAATGTAGACAAAAGAAGATACAATTCCAAGTCTGCTTCAGCATAAGGATCTGAAGTTCTCCTGCATAAGCCACTAACTAGGCACTATCAGAGTACAAATAAGTAAAAACAAAGAAGGGTTACTGTTTACCAGAAGCTGAGATGGCTCACTTGATGATTACCTGTTCTGTTCATTCCCTCTGAAGCATCTGGCATTGGCCACTGTCGGAAGACTGGAACTGGGCTAGATGGACCATTGGTCTGACCCAGTGTGGCCATTCTTTACGTTCTTATGACTACTGGGAGGAAGCCATGGGAAAAGGATGGACTTGTGCTAAGACAATGGGAGTCAAGAGGTCTGTCTCTGTTCCTAGTTGTTCATAAGCTGGGCCAAAATTTTATCTGACTTAGGGCAAAGATTTTCAAGAGTGTCTGGTAATTTTAGATGTCTCCATTTCTGGGTGTTCAGCTTTAAACACTTAGTACCAGAATCTCAGTTGATATAAATTGGAAAAGCCCTGTCCAAGTCTACAGAGCTATGCTGATTTACACCAGCTGAAGATCTGTTCTCTACAGCCTGATTTCTAGTGGTGCTGAGCTCCTCCAGGTCTCATTGATGGCAAGTGCCAACTATGGATATTCAGAACCTCTGAAAATAAGCAATAAGTATCTCAATTTGGGCTCACAGTACTGGTGGACACTAAAATGGTTCATCTTAATGTCTCTGTGCCACAGTTTCATCATTAGTAAAATGAGGACAAGAGTACTTACCTACCTCACAGGGGTCATGTGAGACTAAAATTAATGCTAGTATAATGCACTGAAGTCTTTAGAAGGAAGGTGCTATTAGTGCAAAGTATTATTACTACCACCATGTAAACGGTTCATTTCTATACCAGCAATGTTAACTTTTGGCAGCGTTGCTATTATTCATTATATTGTATTTTAATTTCACAGCACTAATAGAGCACCTGCATCACATTCACTATTCTTTTCTTTCCCACAAGATATTTTATAACTTATGCAAATATAGTGCTTTAATGGTGTTAGTGTACAGTAAGTCACAATATAAAGTATCTAGGAGATAGAAAGTCTCCAATCCTGCATACACTTATGTTCATGTTTAACTAAGTAAAGTAGTTCCACTGAGTTAAAAGGGACTACTTGTGTGGAAAGTCCTTCATGTGCATACGTGTTTGCAGGACAGTAACAAGGTTAGTAACAAAAATAGGATTGAAATAAAAAATAGCTTATTGGAACTTTAACCTTGCATTCAGTATAAAAATACAGAACACATACTTTTTCTATTCTTTGCTTAAATGCAAGATTTGCCCTTCCTGTAATTCTGGACTTCAAGTAATTCAAAAACAACTTGGAAAAAGCTCTTCTCAATTTCAGTCTCATAATCAAAAAATGTGCTTCGAATATGTATTTTCTGAGCAATTCAGATATAGTCAGTACTCTACAATATTTTTCAATACAATAGTAATCATTATGATACTGTTTCAAAGTTGTGATTACAGAATAAAGGAGTGAATGATCTGATCGAATTTCATTTGGTTCTGGTCTTGTTGCCACAAATACTGATTGAGTGTTTGATCCAATTTCATTCTCTCCTCTTTTGATGTGGCAAAGTTATTCCCACTCAAGTTAAGTTTTGCTCTATGGATAGCAACTGCAGGTGCAACAAGTGCTATTCTTGAGACTTCAGGAATATTTCACATGTCTATGTTGTTTGTTTTACGACTTCGATTCTGTCTTTAGTGACTACACATAAAATGTGGACAGAACTCACTTCTAAAACACCTGGAGGAGTTTCATCTCAGGGGTACGAAGTGGTATGTCTACAATATGTACAAACTAGGATATTATTGTAATTCTCCTCTAAACTAGTCCTGACACATATGTAGCCAACTACTCAGTGTGTGTTGTGTGTCCCTGAACCATAAAGGATGTGAATCTGTTACAACTCACAGCCTTGGCGTGAGCTACCTCATGGGTAGGAGCTCATCTAGGATTGAATTAGGGACTTCCACAGTGAAATGCACGAGCCTACAGCTGAGCTACAAAGCCAGGCTCCCAAGCTGTGAGTTATAACAGACTCACATCCTCTATGAATTGGGCACCGACGAGGATGCATAATCCACACTGATCACTGAGCTACATAGGTATATCCTTTATTACCAAAATGGAAGACAATAAAATAAATAAAGGTCATATTCTTATTAGAGCAGTATATGAAATTCTGATTTAACAGTGTACTAGATACACTGATGTCACATGTATAGTTAAAATATACAGGGCCAACTCTGAGGCTTATGCACCCCCCACCCCAAACAAAACAAAAACCTATACCACAAACACACCTTTGATTCATCTGCTAGTGTCCCTTGCCCAATATCCCTGCAACGTTCTCACTTGACTCTGATGTCTGTGATTTTCTGCTAAGAACAAGCTCCTTCACAGCTGCCAAATTTTGTGGAGCCCTGCCACTGACATCTCTTGTCAGTGAGAAATACTCAGGCTGCTTCTAAGCAGTGGGATTGATGCTGGAAGAAGAAGAAAACTCTCTCTCATGTCTTACAGAGGTGTGGGGATTGGGCAAAGCCTGGGGCTGGTTGGGAAGCCGCAGGGGACTAAGGAGTGACTAGAGTAGCCGGTGGCAACCAGGGTATTGGAGGGAGACAGGGGCTTGATTCAGAAGGGAGGCAGGGGACATGTCTGGGAAAATGGTCAGCAGCGTCTGAGGCGGGCTGGGAGCACAGGGACTGGGGCTGGCTCCCCCATGCTGTCCCGCTTGCCATTAACCTCCCCCTGGTGCCCCATCACCTCAGACTCCCCCCGACATTGGCCCCCAACAACGTCCTCCAGCTTGGCTCCCATTCTGCCCTTCCACCCCTTCCCCTGGCCCTGTTCTTCTCCCTTATTCCCCCCCGCCCCGCAACCCTCGAGCTCCTCGCCCCTGCTGGCAAGTCCTTTGTGCAAATGGCTGCTCCCTCCCTCTACTCCAAACAGCCAGCTCCAGGGTGGCTGGGAACCAGTAGGGGGAGCACTGAGAGCAGGGAACAGACAGTCTCCCTGCCCCACTCTGGTTAGGAGGACTAAATGAAGGTAAAAAACCCCACTCATTCCTTGCAGCCCTTTTGGGTACGTGAGACCCCATAAGCATAGTGATGCTTGGATTCTAACTGACTGTGCATAAAGTTAAGCATCTGCTTAAGTCTTTGCACAATCATGATCTAGGATTATGAGGTCCAATTTTAAATATATTATATATAAAGCAAGTCACAGAAAAAAGATTTCAGAAATACATAATCATTTTATGCTACCCCTAAAAACCTAAATCTATTTTGTGTATTAGTATGTTTACTTCTAAAAAACAGATATCTACAAAGATATCTACAAATATCTCATCTTCCCTGCTCCAGATACTGAATCAAATGAGAAGAAAAATAAAACCACAGCAATTACCTTTTAAAATAAAAGTAGTATTTTTAGTTATTTTATATTTTTTTCCTGTAAAAGGGGAATTAAACTATTAAAGGACACCTTGTTAAGTAATTATATAGCAACATCATTGTGCAATTAAATAGCCATCAGTCCCTGCAGCTGAGAAATTTCAGGTAATTATTCAAAGATAATTTAATAGGAGAATTACTGTATTCAAGAAAGCATTAGCTAGTAATCTACCTCAATTAAAGTGGCCAATTAATTTCAGCACCTTGACAATAGTCGCCTTTTGCAAAACTATCCTCCCCTCTACACATACACACACACTTGATCTTACATTTTAAAATATTCCTTTAAAATATTAAAAGTTAGTTTATTTATTCAAAAGTCTGGTTCAATAATCACTAATGAGCCACATATAGTTTTTGATAATATAAGCTTCTATAAGCACAGATTTGCTTTTTGAGAATTTGAAATATTTGTATTTTACATTGATACTAATGTGCATTTGTTTTACATTAAAAGTCTTTCCTTAAAATTTGTTTTTATATCCTGTGCAACATTCAGTTCTTGCACGTTCCCGTATATCTGTAACACAAGTTAGAACAACATGGGCTGTGGACACTCTATCAAATAGGTAAATATTAGCCTGCTTATACCAAAAGAAAACACACAGAAAACTGCATAAGTGAAAAATATTTCATCATGGCAATAAGTCTTCAGGGAATTATGCAAGTCTCATAGAATATTGCTTAGCTGTGCTATTGTACAGTACACTGTGGACAGAAGTCATTAATCAAACAGTTGAAAACAGTATTCATTATAACAGATTTTGTGCAAAAACATAAACCTGAAACTACCACATAGTAATTTACTAAAGCATCCAAATATTCTCTTAAGATGAGTACACAATGGAAAATTCATCGCTATGATGGGGAATATCAACAGCTTTAATGTTCTACATTTATTTGAGCTATGTTAATCAAGTACATACTGGTACAATATTCCATTTACAAGGGCGATTTCAGGCTCAGTGACAAGAACAGAGCTGTCGACAAATATATAGCAAACAAGGAGGATTTCGGTGGATGATTTTCAAAGGCAGCTAGGTATCCAATGCCTAGAGAAATCAATGGGAATAGGGCACCAAACACCCTTAGGCAGCTTGAAAAATCCCAGTCTAAAACTATCAACAAAAGTTCATTCTCAAACATACCATCCTCCTGCTGCCTGTTCTAATTATCATTTTGTCCAGAGTGACCTGTAATTTTCTTTCTGTGCTAGAATTGTATCATGTTTTCTTATCATTTGTTGGAAGTACATTATTATGCATTCACTTTTATTTTTAAACAGGGAACAAACGTTGGCTGTACAAGTCAGAGACTTGTCCCCTGCATGTACATATTGGGGTTCCTTCCTCTGCCCTTTAAGTCACGGGAATTTATTTACATGTGGGAGGTGCTTCAGTGTACTGAAGAGTGTTCTTCCCTTTAAACCACAGGAATTTGGTTTAGAAGAAACAACATCAGTAGATACCAAAACATTTAACAACCCAACTCTCAGATTGGGCCCAAACCAAACCCCAGTGCTGAACTCTGAAGGACTTTGGGAAAATTCAGATCTGGATGTATATTTTGTGGCTCTTCCCTAACACTGTCATGGACTGAACCAAAACCCCAGATCCACATTCCTCCAAACCCCGGATCTGGAATGTATCTTAAATTTGTGGGATGCTTTCATAGCCAAGAGGCATCTTCAACAAACAGATATTGGCTTTTGTTTAACTGGACATCAAGGTATATTGCAAGTAGAGCTTTTATTTCATTACACAACCTGAAATCCCCCTGTTCTGGGGTTTCCTTACATATGCAAAACTCAGCCCAAGTGTATTACAAGGTTAATAAACCTGGCCTGAATTACTGTTTTGTGTCACAAGTTTCCTGTGTTCTCTTACCGACTCATCAGCAGTGAATAGTAATTTTCAGGCAATAGGGTTATCTGATTCATTAGCATTATTCCGGACAGCAGTATTGTTGATTTCTGATGAGAAACACAGAAAACTCCTCACTCATCACATGATTCTTTTGAACCAGTCATAATCCTTATTTTTTTCCATTTAATAATCACACTGAAAAGCACCATTCTGTTCAGTTTTCTATTAAAGGGAAAAATTGGTGACAATAGCGCTGCATTGGTACATTAATTTTAGAACTTCCTCAGAAAAGGTAATGTTGCCTCAATGACTTAGTTAACTGGAACCAGCATCTCTTCACACTCATGCCAAATTTGGACACCTGACATATCTAGAAACCTGTATTTTTTAATAATCATCTCTCCTTTACTTAATAATTTGTGAATTTAAGTTAGTGGTGCCACAGTCCAATGATCTCCATTCAATACTAGTGATAAGAAACAAAAATCAGCTTTTTTAATCTCATAACTCAATTTCTGAGGATATCCTGTATCTGATTTGCAGCTCAAGAAAATATTGTTCATATAATATAAGAGAAACCCAATAAACCATCATCTCTAGTTAGACATTTATACACCACTTTCTACTCTGGTATGTGAGGTCCTAATTCAGACAGATGCGTAAGCATGTGCCAGAGCTTAAATCCTATTGATTACACTGGGATTGCTTGCTTAAGTACTTTGCTAAAGTGGGGCCCAAGTGCCTTATAAGAAAACAAAGACAAGTACGCCCAGATTTTTAAAAGTATTCAGGCACCTAACTCCTATTAAAATTAATGGGAGTTAGGCACCTAAAAACCTCTAAAAATGTGGCCCATTGTTCATTGCTCAGTGGTTCTCTGTCCTCAACTAGTGACAGATAGGAGCGCTTGGTACTAGTAAGCATGTCCAGGGGTTCTTAAGCCCCTGCAGGTGGTGGTACTCTCAGCAATAGGTGAATCTAATCATCTTCAAATGTCTGGGGAGGGATGAGAGAGAAGATAGCACCGTAGAGCCTAGGCAAGACCCTGTAAGTGCTCCCAAGCAGCATGTTGCAGGGGTGAGCTAAACAACAGGTAGTGAGGGAGGGGAGAGCTCCTGCTCTCCCTTATCCATCTCTCTTATAATGAACAACGATGTGATCTCATACCAAGCAAAACAAATCAACACAACAACTGTTAAATACTGATGAGATTAGAGTCAGAACATATAAGGTTGCAGCACTGTAAATTACACAACCTGAATCAGTAATTAACAATATTTACTATTGAGAGCTACAATTCACTTGGCATCCAGAGTGAAATTATATGTGTATCAAACCCGCAATCACAAGTTTACTCCCTGAACAATATTACAGAAAGTAGAGATTCATCCAAAATAACCGCAAGATACCTAAAGGATTTAATTTGCTCCATCATGGTGCCACTTGCTGTTCTAATTATCATTTCATCCGGAGTTACCTGTAATTTTCTTTTAGTGCCAAAAAATTGTACACTTTGTTTTCTTAACATTTAGTAGGAGTCTGTTATTAATCAGTCATTTTTCAACATCTGGAAAATTGTTCTGAGGTTTTAATACACATTTTATAAACGGACCATCCACAGCAGCAGCATCTGCACAAAACACTTGGTAATTGATTAATAAAATATTAAATAATTTTAGTCTTAATAGGGACCCCCTGAGAAGCCCCATCATCAGTAGTCAACAGGCCAAACCCACAGATACCCAATTAAGCACTCGGATAAACTGGAATTGCTAAAATTCTCTTTTTAGGTGCACAGAAGACTTGCAGATTATTTTTCTAATGGTTTTCAGTTAGAAAAGAATGATCAGCTGAACTGTGTCAAAGATACATCTGGACATATTCTGAAAAAAATAATCCATGATTATTTGTCTGTTTGTTTAAGTGCATTTGGTTTAGCTAAGATTGTAGACCGCTTTTGTGTCTGCTTTATACAGCTATCCTAGAAAGTCAGTATATTGTTGTGGACATGGAAACAGTGAGACGTACGCCATAGTATGGTTAAATGCAAACGCCACAACTTTATCAAAACTATTAACCAATGGGGAATCACTTCTCAAACTACCTGGCAGGGCTCTTCCAGTGCAGATTTCATTTGGGAACCATCGGCCTTGGGTTCTACAAACGTGAGGGCGAGTATGAGGGCAATATCTTTTGATCCCCTTAATCCTTCAGGCCTGCACAGGAAACCTGGCAGAAAACCACCACTAGGCAGAACACAGCAGATGTTTTATGGTGCACGTCTTCTCTACACAACACCTCTCTCCCTGTAATATACCACCACAGCTGAGATCAGCAAAGGGTGCTCAGGCTGGAGGTCCCCCAGCATATACACAGAGGACAGGCTGACAGGGTGTTCTCTGTTTTGGAACTCAATCTTTCCCCTTCGTCTGACAGAGTCCAGATTTGTTAACCTTTTGAGTACATTTGTTAATCTTTCAATGGTTCCGCCGTCAGGGCACTATCTCAGGACTCAGGAGACCTGGGTCCAATTCACTGCTTTGCCACAGACTTCCTGTGCAACTTTGAGCAATTCGTTCAGTCTCTCTTTGCCGCAGGTCCCCATTTTCAAAAAGGAACAATAACGCTTCCCTACCAGACAGGTGTGTTGTGAGAATAAATATATTAAAGACTGAGTTACAATATGGTAACTGCTAAAGTACTATGGTAATGGAGGCAATATAATCACCTAAGATAGATAAAGCTGGTTGAAAATTCAGTGAAAACTTTCATAAGTGTTCACCATTTTTTTCAGCAAAATATAGATGAAAAAATCATCACAATTTCAATGATTTTTGATCAATTCTACTGCAGTGAATGCTGCAAACCCCATTTCCCCCCTCTTGACTAAGGCTGTTGGGGAGGAGGGGTAGGCTGAGGCAGATACATTTATGGGCAAACCTTTTGCATAATTTTGTTGATCTAATTTGTGGAAGAGGCACCTATAGCACAGGATAGGAGCCTTGAGCTGCATTTTAGAAATGTAAAGAAATAACTAATAAATAAACATCTTAGTGCAGCAAATGAGAAGACTATCAAGAGAAGTTTCTGAGTGGTGGGGAGTTTAGGAAGAATGTAATTAAATTTATGTAGGGAAACTAATGATGTCAACCAGGGCTGAGGACCACAGTTTTAAGTTTTAGCTGAAACGTGGTGACTATAGTAGCACAGTGCCTCAATGGCCATCCTGGGCAACTGGTTCACTACTAACTCTACAGCAGCACCTGATTCACTTCTTGCAGTACTTTTGTGTTTCGCTTCCTTGAAGGTCTTATCTGAGTATTGACCAAGCTCAAGGTGGTACTATAATTTGTATTAACATAATGCCACTACCTAGGCATTCCAGTCATGGCCCAGGACCCTACTGTGTGAAGCGCCAAACAAACACAAAATAAAACGATAGCCACGGCCTCAAAGAGGGTACAGCTGCAAAGTATACGTTATTACAACTGCTAATAAGGCAGATCAAAAACAGTTGCATAAACAGATATTGAAAACCAAACCAGATATGCCCATACAATTACTTACGTCTAAATTAACTATTAAAATAAAATATTAGAGTTCTAAAATGTCTTCTATACTTAACGCTAGACATGGATAGGAAAATAAATTAAAAAAAATCAAACCCACTACATTCAATACATATAGAATTATAAAGTGAACAGGATTTAGCCTAAAATTCTAATCATTCCAGGTACAATTTTCTTGCGTGATTCATTGATAATCATCTTAATGTTTTTTTCAAACGAAAAGGATCAATATCTTACAGTGAACCAGACATGGGTCATCAGCCATTTTATAAGCTACTGTTTCTAAGGTTCTTGGAATCCGTTTTTTAAGAAACATTGAACAGAAATGACCCACAGAAAATGCTTTGCCAAGTTATCAAAAACACATTTAAAAAAAAACATTAAATCTAATCCTGGCATCAGTAGGCTACAACTTCGCATGTCCCCAGGGCACTAAAATAATACTCTTTAGAACAGCAGGTGGACTATTTTAGACTTCAGCTTTCTAGTTCTAACAAGGCAATTAAAAGAAAAAAAAGGAATTAAGGATGCTAATCACAATCTCCAAATGTGCATTGCTGAGTAGTAAAAATATTAGACCACAAACTGACATGGCAGCAATGTATTGTGCTACCATGAAGGAGACATAAATAGGAGGGAAACTCAAGATCCCAGTCCTGCCAGGACCTGATGTATCACAAAGGTCAACATAATTGGCCACATACAGCAGAATCAACCCCGACCTCTTCCCCTAGCCAAGCTGACTGCAGGGGAAACCCTGTCTTCCCACAGGGCTAAATGATGTCTAAAGCAGGAGGAGTGGGAAGTCTGGAAATGTAGATGTGAAAATGTAAGGAATCTTAAAGATGCCATCAAAATGTAGCCTTTAAGATGTCTTGTGACCAGCTGGGATATACTTTTGGATTTTTTTCTTTTTCTTTCTCTTTTTTTATATGCACAAAGTATTCCAATCATTTTACTAGATGACATTTTTCAGTAATCATGCCTGGGTATTATTTTTTGAGTTCAGGAGCAGATAAAGTTTTTAGTAATACTACTGTACATTTAAATGAAGATTATTTTTTGATTAAAGATTTTTTTCCTTTACACACAGACCTTTCACTAAACAAGCTGACTGAATCTATCAGAAGAAAAAGAAAAATATCAGAGGATTAAATGTATTTAAATCACCTTCATCCACTCAGCAGAGAATAGCTTTGGGTGCTGGGTTTCTGAAAAATAAGGATATATGTTACATAGAGTGCTAAATACATACCAGATAAATTCTCAGCTAGAAATGGAATTTCTGTCACTAAGATCTCAGTCCAGAATCATCCCTGTTTATTTCAAGATTTCTGTGCCATTGCACCCTCAATCCAATTTATTGTCACTAGATTTTCAGAGGTCTCTGCTTTATCCTTACAAATAATGACCTGAAATGAGAAGGGTACTAAGGAGGGAAGGTCATCTTCATAGGCCACTTTAACTAACTATCCAGATGTAAACCCTGAAACTTAACATTTGAACATTGCTGAGTTATTATGTTAGTAGAACCACTCACAAGAGGAGAGGCCCTATGGGAGCCTGTAACTATTAATCATGTAGGAATGTTAAGGTATCTCGAGATATGAGAACTCCTGATGATGATGTTGATACTGTTCTTGCTAGGAAGATCTAACCAGAAATAATCTTTACTACTCAGGCAGCATTATCTATGAGCCTGAGAGGAGGCCCTGATACTGACCTCTGGTGTACCCAAGAGAAAAATACTTCAGTTTCGTAGTCTATAAAATGGGACGACTATTTACCAAGCTTTTGAACATAGAGGGTGTGTGTGTGTGTGTGTGTGTGTGTGTGTGTGTGTGTGTGTGTGTGTGTGTGTGTGTGTGTGTGTGTGTGTGAGAGAGAGAGAATATTCCTCTGAACATAGAGGGGTGTGTGTGTAAAATCAATCTCCCCCTTTTTCTCTCCTACCAGAGTATGTTTATAAGGATTAACTGAGGTGACTATTTTAAAGCCAGCTATGTAAAGGCATGCTGAGTATATTCTGGTTGGTCTTAATTAGCACTCCAAGTATAAAGAAAAGAGTACTTTTGGCACCTTAGAGACTAACAAATTTATTTGAGCATAAGCTTTTGTGAGTTACATCTCACTTCATCGGATGCATGCAGTAGAAAATACAGTGGGGAGATTTTATATACACAGAGAACATGAAACAATGGGTGTTACCATACACACTGTAACAAGAGTGATCAGGTAAGGTGAGCTATTACCAGCAGGAGAGAAAAAAAAAAACAAAAAAACTGCTGTCAACTGCTGGAAATGGCCCACCTGGATTATCACTACAAAAGGCTTCCCCCCCACCCCCCTTGCTGGTTATAGCTCACCTTACCTGATCACTCTCCTTACAGTGAGTATGGTAACACCCATTGTTTCATGTTCTCTGTGTATATAAAATCTCCCTACTGTATTTTCCACTGCATGCATCCGATGAAGTGAGCTGTAGCTCACGAAAGCTTATGCTCAGATAAATTTGTTAGTCTCTAAGGTGCCACAAGTACTCCTTTTCTTTTTGCGGATACAGACTAACACGGCTGATACTCTGAAACTCCAAGTATAACTATCCTAATATTAATTAACCCCAGAAGAAGTAGAAAACAGCTATTCTGGATTAGTAGAAGGATTAAGAGTATGTTAACAGGAAAAAAAGGCTTTATATAAAATAAACTGAAGAGCAGAAGAGAAGATGTCTAGATTCAGTGGGTAAAAACCTGGCTTCACTGAAGTCAATGGCTAAACTCCCATTGATATAAATGGAGCCAGGATTTCACCCCAGTGTTTTCTAGAGCTCATTAGAGAAAGCACATTTGCTAAAGCAAACCGTGTGAAAAGAGCAAGGGGAAATGGGAGGAAAGGTTGCTTTGGAAGCACAGAAAACCAAAGGCAAGGAGGAGATCTTGACTGAGAATGAATGAGCAGAAGAAAGTTTTCTAAGTATTCACATTAGATGGTATCAGACATGTCCAAATGAAATATGCTGCCTGTCTGACCAACACGAAGTTTTAATAAACCAGTAGCATTTCGGTTGCAAACCTAAAAGTAAATAGCCATGTCCAGATGGTTTTATACACTCCAGAATACTCTGCTGATCTGGCAACTTGTTCTTGTGATCAGTAGATTGGACAGTGGCTATTGTTACCCATCTATAAGGGGGAAAAGGCATGAATCAGGAAACTGTGGGTTAGATTGTCTACCTTCAGTCTCAGTTAAAATTCTGGAAACTAATTAAATGACAAAATAGCAGAAATGGATGATGATACAAAGCTATAAATGGGAACAAGCATGATTTTAGAAAAAGCAGATCATCCCAGACTAAATATATTCTTTGAGGTGATTTGTGAAGCTATCGATAAGGGGAGCATGTATGTAGTCTGTCCAATCCTTAGTGCATTTGTAGATAGATGTAGATGAACTAGAGGTAGATGAACAATAAGCTATGAACAAATTAATATAAAGAACATTATTTTAACAAAAAAACAATGAACATTCTCCTGAGTACTACATGACTATCTGTGAACATACTTAGTTTAATGCTCTTTGGCTGTTTATTATACATCAGACATTCCAAGCAAACTATTAGTGCTACTGAGTGAAAAGAATGTCTGCTTTAATAAGTTATATGATAAATGAGGGACATCAAATCATATACAACTGCAGTAATGAAGAGATTAGTGTTTAACACCCCATTATAATATTGCCCACATCAGTTATCCCTTGTCTAGAATTCTAAGCATTGTCCTGTATACAACAGTTGTACTGGACAATGAATGGGACTGGCAATGCTCCTCTAAGTATTATGGCCCCAATTCAGCAAGGTTCTTAACACATGTTAACTTTAATAAGCAAGAGAGTAGCCCCATTGAACTATTGACTATTGGGGCTATTTTTATGCTTAAAGTTAGGCATGTGTTTAAGAACCTTGCTGAATTGGGATCTCTATGCCAAATAAATGATAAAGATGACAAAGAATTGGTCATCTTTACTTTCCATTCTCCACATGGGGCTCAATCCTGCAAGGGTGTTTACACCCTTCACTCTCATGGGCTTCAGTGGAAGGTTAGGACTTACAGGATCCAGCCCAACTAGAAAATATACCCAAAGGCTTCCTTGATGCAGTGATCATGATTAACTACCCACATATAAGTCAGTTATAAAGCCAACTTTTGGGCCACACTACATGTGTTTTCTTTCTCATAGAATTTAGTCCTGTTTCATTACCAGTGAAGAGAAGACAATTTTGGGTAGGAAATCAGACTCCACCTATCTAATGTAGCCTCCAAGTTACCTATTCAAATGAAAGGTATTTAGAATTAAAGGTTTACAAGCCTGGACTTCAGTTTTGATAACTACAGTCTTTTCTTTGGACTCTTCTTGAGGTTCTAGGCATTGCTTAATTTGTGCCAGGGCTGAGCCTGGCACCTCTAGACATGTCAGTTCATAGCCCTGGCATCTCTGGGCTTGCTGCATCAGTTATGAATGTAAAAAAATTGCTTGAGCTCCGGTACCATTTCCTTTACTATTTTCATTTTCATTTAATTAATTAAGCACTGGTTCTAGGCAACAGTTACAATGGAGAAAAGAAATAAAGACCCTAAGAAACACAGACTCTGCCCAACTTCACCATGACCATAAGCATCCTTTGACATGACAAGCTGGTATAGATTAAATGCAGTCTCACCAAATTTGTCAAAGAAAACTTCCCCATTGAGAAATCAGGACTATTTCAGAACAGAGCCCGTAACTCTAATCTGTCCAGACAGAATCAATGAGAAGTGAAATATAAGAAGTCTTGAATTTTAATTTGTTTCATCTTCTTAAGTGATACAAGCAGAATTTTGTTCCAACCAAGACAAAATTCTCATCCCTTTTGTGAATTGAATTATGATGACTATTATTTGTATTAAAATAGCACAGAGATTGGGGACCCATTACATTAGGTACTGTACAAACAGTTTTGTGTGTGACAATCATAAAATCCCTCTCAAATCTGCTGAAGTCTGAGTGTGAATTCAGTAATGAAAGACAAAACTGATCGTCAATTTATATCCAATCAGAAACAAATCACACACAATGGGGCTTCAGTCCCATAAACATTATGATAGCTTGTTTCATGGATCAAACTTTGGCAAACATCAGTCAGATTATAAAGAATAAATAAAACATATATATATACACACTGTCCCCTTAAAATATTCCAGAGGCCACTGGATCCCAAATGCATTCGCAGGACTCTGTGAAATCTCACATTTCATAAAGCAGAAAGACAAGATGGGGTAAATGCTGCTCAATTCAAAACCTAATAAAGTAGAACAGCAGTCATGAAATCCCATCCTGAAAGGGAAGAGCCAACAGAATGGCCTCCAGGAGATGAACAGAAAAGAGTGTGTCATGAGCTGTATATGAAGTACTGTCAGTGGGCAATCATGTATGGCAGCAGCAAAGCTCTAAGGGAAAATCCTGCCCTATCTTGTGTGGATGTTAGGAAGAGGAAAGAGATTATCAGGAGCCTGTTCTCTCCGACCGCACATTCACACAGGAACAAAGAGAGGGCTCTGCTAATTTAACTGTCCCATAATCCTGAGGAAGCATGGTCAGCTGATGTGAGGACAAGGGCAAATCCCCAGGCCTACTGTGTGCATGCAGCTGTCAGCAGGAGGTGCAGTGGAGATGTCAGGGGTTGTTCTTTAAAGGCGCAATAAGCAGCAACACTGAACACATTACCCCGGGCTTTCTTTAGCCACCTGCCTCTCATTGGCATACTGAGTCCTGGACCAACCATTCAGATGAACAGCTTTAATTCCAGCACACCTTCAGAGACTTGGTTGTTATGGGAAAATCTTGCCTGTGTATGTTAAATAGATTGAAGAAAACACATGGTACAGAAAGCCAACAACATGGGGGAAAAGAAAAAGCCAAGGAAAGCGATGTAATGAAAACAGACCCCAACGTGTTTTATACTCTGAAGAAACAGTGTCATTTCTAAATTACGTGTGGATTTGTTTCCATTTTCATATTCTTTACCAGGGCTTTTTGGAAGCTACAGAAAATGAGCACCAGAGACAAAAAAGTACTTCGCCCTGCAGGAATACAAAAATTGTAAAAGCACATGCAGCACTACAGAGGAGCAGTGCCATTCACTCACAAAGAATTTTGTGCATGTAGATGGCTGATTAATTGCTGGCCTGCCTAGACGAAGCTGCAATGAGCCAGATACTGTCAGCATGCCATCTGTTACCATGGAAATGCACAATGTTCCTGTTTCTGACAAACCCTTGAATACTGGATAGATTGTGCCATATGTAAATAAGGCAAATTAGTTTTCCTATATCTTCCAGACAAGGTTAGACTAAAAGAAAATATATCTGTTTAAACATACTGTAACCTCCAAGACGTGAAGTGGGCAAACCTCACTTCTTTTTTGTAAAATACCTCACTCAAATTGTTATTAGAGCCAACAGTCGGCAGATAAAAATTAACACATATAAAATTAATTCTCTTCAACAAGCAATGTTTACAAAAGCAATTCTAAAAATAATAGAACAGTATATTAACTTGATTATTATGTTTACATAGTGGTAATATTTTATGTTCCAGGATTTTTTTTTCTTTTGACCCTGGCAGAGTTAGTATAGTAGAGATAAACTGGAAAATATCTAGTTTGTACAGTAAAACTTGGTTTTGGTTTGAACATTTGACCAAGGTACTGTCTATTCGTGAGATTTTTCAGGGTTTAACAGCAAAATATTGCATCACATATCCATTATTATATAAAGACACTTTAGTAAATTAATGGCTAACATAAATCAACATAGCTGCACTGAAGTTAACATTAAACTCCAGTTTAAAACAGCTGAGGATCTGGCCCTAAGTATTATGTAAAACTACATTAGAGTATCAGAGGGGTAGCTGTGTTGGTCTGGATCTGTAAAAGCAGCAAAGAGACCTGTGGCACCTCATAGACTAACAGACGTACTGGTGCCACTTTTACATTAGAGTAGATCAACTAACTGAATTAAATCAGGTTATTGTCACACGACAAATAAAGCAAAACTCCACTGTAACAGAATTTAGACTTTAGAGTTTATTTTAGATATTGACTAGTTTCTTTTTAAATGTTCACACTAAAAACAAATTAATGAAGTGCTCAAAATTAGTGAGATGTGTGCTTTGTTACGTACTTTGCCAATATAACAACATTTTCAATTAGGAAGTTACAAGTATTAGGCCAAATTGTAGCACTGGGCTGGATTCTCCTGTGATTGTGGCCACTTTTTGCAGCACGGTTGGTGGAAATTGGCCTTAACATTGATGCATTTGACCCCAAAAGGATCATCCCAGTGTAAGATGGCATGGAGCTGATGGAGAGGATTTTACACCACACATCCTCCCTGCTGCCAGTGCAGCAAAGGAAAGAGGGTGTGACCACAGAAAAAGATTATGTCCAGGATATCCCTACACATCACTGATCCCCAGCTGTGGTTCTGGCCCTTATGAACCATTAGTATCTGATGTAAGTTAGAGCAGCCTTCAGAGTGCTTTAACTCAATGTATGGGGACCAGCCCTGCATGCAGTGGTTGTGAGATTGGGGAAGAAAAAAGGTGATCTTAAAGCCACTTTTATACACATACACACCCTCAACATTCACTATGTGCCTGTATGGGTTTAAGTGAAGTTTTTATAGATTGTAGATTGAGCATGATAGTAATCTCAGGTTGGGGAGAAGACTGATTTACATTCCCCAACTTTTAACTCTCCTCATTGCATCTGCAGGGCTTGTGTATTCTTACTCCGGGTTTCCCCTCCCGCCTCTCTGCCAACTTCTTAATATGGTTGCACCACTGAGACTGATGTAGGATATAATTGCAGTCAAATAATATGCTCAACAAAATCATCAGGTAGCTGCAGATGTAAATTTTCATGGTATGTGGTAGTTCGAGTAACAATAAGGTTATCATGTTCATGGTAAATGCAATGTGTATTTTTAATATATTCTTTACATATTCCTTTTGTTGATGAGCGGGTTTATTTTTTTTTTAATCTAGCAGCTACCAATCAATCTCCAATGGACATTTGTTCAAACCAATGTACTGTAACAATCTGTCTCTACTAAATAGAAACTCTTGATTTTACAGATTTACAGACTCGTCTCAGTATCCCACAATAATGTGTTAAATCAAAGTAAATGTTTTATTAAATAGGGAGTGTTTGCATAAAACAAACACAATCATTTAAATTAATAACTCACAGTTTTTCAGAGATAAAACAGTTACTCACCTGTGACTGGAGTTCAAGACAGATTCGGCACACAGAATCATAGAATATCAGGGTTGGAAGGGACCTCAGGAGGTCATCTAGTCCAACCCCCTGCTCAAAGCAGGACCAATCCCCAACTTTTGCCCCAGATCCCTAAATGGCCCCCTCATGGATTGAACTCACAACCCTGGGTTTAGCGGGCCAATGCTCAAACCACTGAGCTATCCCTCCCCCGCTCCCCACATCGTGGGATGTGTGACAGTGCAGCTCTGCTGGTGGACCCCTCTTGTAGCAGTAGATGTTGCAGTGCTCCCACACCTCCCCTCACAACACCTGAATGTTTTAAGAGTGAGGCTACAAAAGGGGGCATGGCATGGCCACCTCACTTCCTTCAGCTCCCTCCTCAGGTCTAAGACTGAATGTAGGACTCCAAGGAAGAAGGGAAGGTCAGCAGAAAGTGTGACTATGTGAAGTACACCTCAAAGAACTCCAGTTACAGGTGAATAAAACCTTCATTTTTCCTTTGAGTGGTCTCTGCACATTCCCGCTCATGGGATAGTTTGATAAGCAGTACTGTTATCTGTGGGTGGTGAGATACAGACTCTTAATTACTCTACCAAGGAATACTGGCGTACCAAACTGAGCATCCAGCCAGGATGCTAGGTCAAATGAGTCATGTTCTATCAATGTATGCACAGAACTTCAAGCTGCAGCTCTGCAAATTTCTGCAATAGGAATGTGCGTAAGGCATGCTATCGAGGCCACTTTTGATCTTCTGGACTGTGACCTAATGCCTACAGGAGGGGGATAGATGCTAGTTTATGGCTCTCGTCTATAAATAGACTAACCCACTTAGACAGCCTTTGTGACGTAATTACTTGTCCTTTATTATTATCTACATTGGAGATAAAAAGATTTGGTGACTTTCTAAACTTTCTGGTCTAATTTAAGTGATAGGCTAAAGCCAATTTAGCACCTAACCCAGTACAATTTTGCTTCACTTGCATGTGAATGAGGACTGGAAAAGCATATTGGAAAATTGATTGATTAAGGTAAAAGTCAGTTATAACCTTGGCAGGAATTTAAAATGATGATGGAGAACTAATTTGTCCTTGTGGAAAACAGTAAAAAGGTGAGTCAGCCAGGAGGACTCACAGCTCGCACACTTCTCGCAGATGTTACAGCTATGATAAATGCCATTTTAATTGAGAGGTAGAACAAGGAACACTCCCTTATAAGCTAAAAGGGAGGCTTCATAAGCTGCATAATTGAAATCCCTAGACGGTGTTCGCTCTTTGACTGGTGGATACATATTGACTGTCCCTTCAAAAAGCTCTTTAGTGTGTCATGAGTAAATATGGGCTTTTTCAAACAAAGAGTGGTAAGCTGATATAGCCACTAGATGAAACTTTACAGCCCACAAAGAGACCTGAAAGTTTCAAACTGAGTAAAGACTGGATAAGAGCCATGGTTGGAGCTATGTTACCATTAGTTGCCCCAAACCAGAAATCTCTTCCATTTAAGGTCACAGCACTTGCCAATTCACTCTTTTCTAGCATATGTCAAGACATGTTCCACTTCCAGTGAGCAGGATTTTTCTAGGTGTGTCAGAATCAGATGGCCCAGGCTGTTGAGTGCAGTGAGGAATGTCCAGGTGATAAACCCAGCTGTTCTGCAGAGTCAAATGGTCTGTGGTCACAGGCAGAGACTGATACACTCCTCTGGAAAGTTGAAGGAGCTGTTGAGCTGCTGTCCATCATTTTTTCCAGGATCTTGTTTATTCTGATGCTCAACAAGCCATCACCTTTGAAAGGAAAGTATTTCACCCATACTTTTGTTTCTGGTGGAAGATCAGATGACCTGAGTCATGCATGTTGCCTTAATGTGATATAAAGCTACTGTTCCTGCTGCTGCATCTGAGGAGTCAAATGATTCTCTTAGTCCATATTTAGCCACCAATTCCCCTTCTGCTATCAGGCATTTGGCTAGCTCCTTTTGCTCTTCAGGCAGGGATTTACTAAATATAGTCATTTTCTTCCAAAGATGGTACTGATATGTGGACATTACAGCCTGATAATTGTACACCATAATGCCCAGTGAAGCAGAAAAGAAAATATTCCTGCCCGGAATAGCCATCTTTTTGCCTTCTCTGTCTGACAGATTGGAGATTTTAATCACCCATGATGTTAAAGGCTAACACAGGTCTAACAGTACTCATGAACCCTCTGACAGGTTACAGAACCAAAGGGTTTGACCAAAAGCACCACCTGAATCAGCAAGGCTGTTTAGGTAGGTTTAGGTAGGTGTTCTTTATGTTTAGGTAGGTGTTCTTTATGAGCCCACAGTGTTAAAGTGCTGCAAATCGAACAGCATGAGGGAGATCGCCCTTCTCCCAGGCAAGTCAGATATCTCATATTGGCATCCAAACCACCTCTTGAACCCCGGCATTTTCCCCTTCATATCCACCACATGTTCCGAGTGCCTGACCAAGGACCAGAAAACACTAAAGCTAACCAAATAAAATGGAATAAAATGACTCTTAACAAATCAAATAAAATTAAGTTAAACTAACCTAATCCTAACTAACTAGTATCTAGCAAAGGCCCTGAGTCTTTGAAGTGAAAGATCTGGGCAGGATCAACCTGGAGAGGCTACTGGTCTGTCTGCTATTGTGGCTGTAAAGAACTGAGGTGGCTGGAGCATTCCACTGGGCACTGCTAAGAGAAGGTGTCCCACTGTCAAAGCTGCACCATCAGTGCATCTCATAAGGCTACCTGAAGAACTAACTTTTCTGTAGAGAGCACAAAATACTAATACTCAAAGCAATAGTTTGGGTCAGTTCCTCATCTAAAACGTGAAGTTTAGTTCATTACATTTAAAAATATTTTCCGAGATATTTCATTGCCAGTTTTTTAAATCTTCATATAGCAACTGGTCGAGACAGCAGTTGAGGACAATTATTGCTGATATCTGTGTGTGTACCTCTTTCCAGACAGTTGGAAAATATAAGCCAATATCTGAACTGATTGCCTGTCTGAATGTAACATGTGCAAACGGATTTGCAAATTTTATCTAAAGTTTAGGAAACTTGCATAATATACTAAAATAAGTATCCTGTGCTGCTTCCTGGTGAATACGGTAACAAATATACAGGAAAGTAAGGTTTCACAGCTGTCACTATGTTGCACAGCTTGAACACACAGAACTTCACAGCTGTCACAGAAACAGAACTCAGCTTTTCTTACTCCCAAAGCAATGGCCCCTTATGACTTGAGACTCCTTTTGCTATTAGCAGTACATAATACATGATACACAGTTGGGCAGTTCTGATTCTATCCAGTGGAGGACACAGAGAAACACACATAAGAGCCAGTTTATTACATACTTCCCATGGCCATTAAAACAACAAGTGATGAATCCAGTGATCTTATAGTGACTATTAATTGCCTCATTTATCAGAGTTCAACTCAACAAAATTAAACAATGTAAGAGTTCTGTAAAACAGTTTAAAACAAAGTTTCTGATGTAGAATTTGAACCTGATTCTCCACTTCCTTGCACCCTGCATAGTCATTTACACGCATGCAAAATGAGTGCAAAATGGATCAAAATCAGCATTCTCCATTTGGTCACATCAGTGGTAACATTTTATATCCATAAGAACATAAGAATGGCCCTATTGGGTCAGACCAAGGGTCCATCCAGCCCAGTATCCTGTCTTCCAACAGTGGCCAGTGCCAGGTGCCCCCGAAGGAATGAACAGAACAGGTAATCATCAAGTGATCCATCCCCTGTTGCTCATTCCCAGCTTCTGGCAAACAGAGGCTAGGAACACTATTCCTGCCCATCCTGGCTAATAGCCATTGACTACCCTCTATGAATTTATCTAGTTCTTTTTGGAACCTTGTTATGGTCTTGGCCGTCACAACATCCTCTGGCAAGGAGGTCCACAGGTTGACTGTGCATTGTGTGAAGAAATGCTTCCTTTTGTTTGTTTTAAACCAGCTGCCTATTAATTTCATTTGGTGACTCCTAGTTCTTGTGTTATGAGAAGTAGTAAACAACACTTCCTTATCTACCTTCTCTACACCAGTCATGATTTTATAGACTGAAATCATATCTCCCCTTAGCCATCTCTTTTCCAAGCGGAAATGTCCCAGTCTTATTAATCTCTCCTTATATGGAAGCCATTCCATACCCCTAATCATTTTTGTTGCCCTTTTCTGAACCCTTTCCATTTCCAATATATCTTTTTTGAGATGGGGTGACCACATCTGCACACAGTATTCAAGATGTGGGCATACCATGGATTTATATAGAAGCAACATGATATTTTCTGTCCTATAATCTATCCCTTTCTTAATTATTCCCAGCATTCTGTTCACTTCTTTGACTGCTGCCGCACATTGAGTGGACATTTTCAGAGAACTATCCACAATGACTCCAAGATCTCTTTCTTGAGTGGTAACAGCTAATTTAGACCCCAACATTTTATATTTATAGTTGAGATTATGCTTTCCAATGTGCATTATTTTGCATTTATCAACATTAAATTTCATCTGCCATTTTGTTGCCCAGTCACCCAGTTTTGAGAGATCCACTTTGCACTGGTGTACATAACTACATTGTGGAGATCAGTTGAGAATCAGGCTCAAAGAAGTGTAGATTATAAAAGACCACATTCAGAGAATGTTAAGAAAGCAAAAAAAATCAGAATTAACAACAAAAGTTTGACCCGAGAGATACAGTATTGGGTAAATAGAATAAAAGAACAAAAGACATAACAGCAAGAGATAACCATAAAGGTCCCACCTGGTGTTTAGCTTCATCTCAAATCAGTAATTCTTTAGCAAATACAATATGGACTATTACTATTATACATAGTGAGACATCTTAATCATAGAAATGTAGGACTGGAAAGGACCTTGATAGGTCATCTGGTCCATTGAGGTAGGACTAAGTATTATCTAGACCATCCTGACAGGTTTTTGTCTACCCTGTTTATTCCTGAGAAACAATAAGAATAATATTTTGCACTTTTCATCCTAAAACATCAAAGTACTTTAAAAACATAAACTGAGTTTCGCAATGCCTCTAGGGCAGAGGTAGTCAATAGGCCAACTGCGGGCCAAAACTGGACCACCAGACGTTTTTGAACAGACCGCAAAATCTTTTTATTTACTTATTATCATCATTATTGTTACAGTTGTGTGAAAAATGTTTCTCTGGAGTCTGGACCTTGACCAAGAAATTTAAACCTTGACAAAAAATAATTGACTACCCCTGGCCTCGGGGCGGGGGAGCGGGGGGAATAAATATTACCTGTTTTTCCTGTGGTTAAACTAGGACAAAGCAAGATTTAGACCAACTTTTTCAAAACTTGCCATTGATTTTGGATGCCTCAATTTTTGGTTGCCCAAGTACAAGCTACCTTTAAGTGGCTTTGTTTTTAGCACCATATTTAAACAAAAACGTTTTAAAAAATTAGTGTATTTGCCCTAATAGGCAGCAAAAACCTCTAAAATTCTCTAAATCTATATCACACACTATCTGATCGATAGTATAAATAATACTCAAGTACATATATACTATTGCATCATCAACACATACATTAACTAGAGTAATTATGCACTTGAGAGCGGCCTGAATTAATACCCCGGATCCAAAGACCCAGGGCCTTTGCGAAAATTTAGATCGGGTTCTGAATTTTGTCGCTCAGCCCCATTCCTACTTTTAATGTACATTTTTGCTCAGAAGTTTCTATCCAGATTTTACAGAATACCATGTGAGTACTCCAGTTGTCACCTCTCATGGTAAAACCCTTTGGAAGAAATGAAATGGAAGAAAGTCTCCATGAGGCTCCTTATGGAGGTTTGTCCCCAGTTGTTCCATCAAAATGGCAGCTTTTCATGGGGTTGCTGGGAGAGGAGGATCATCTACATCAAAACCCTGGTTCCTCCATGACAATTCTTTAGCCCCAACTCCCTCCTATTCCGCGACAGTGTGACACCAATGGAGCTGCTTTGGCAGGAGTCCCATCAAAGATAATGTCTGTGTGTCAATTGTGACCACCTATATACACTGCGGAGCCTTTATTCCTATCAACACTGGTAAGATTTACCTAGGATACTTCCACAGTGCATTAAGAGGAGACTAGGTTCCCTGTAAGAAATTTTGGTTGAAAAATGTATACAAACTGCTAACCCCTTCTAAAAACTAAGTCAACCATAACCACTTCCTAGTCCAAAGTCTCCCAACAGCACTAAGTCCATATTACTGACTCTAGGGCTGCAAATTTGCAGCATATGAAACAAATCATTTTCATCATGGAAGCTCAAAAACAAAACAAGAAAAAAACATATACTTGGACTACTAATTAATTTTGAACTCTTAAAAACAATTGGGTGGTGGTTTAGAGAATTTTATTTGTTTATTTATTTTTAAATACTTCTCGGCTCCTACTTTGTACAACCCATTATCAGCATGGAGTAAATTTTATATAGCAGTTTCTGAATATATGAGTATAATGAAAATGTGGAACAGCACAACTATAATCGAAGAGTCTAAAGTCATCCCATTGACAGCAAGACACAAAGGGCCTGCCAGATAGAAAACAAGATGATTATATTTCTCCTGTTCTTCTTGCTTCATTTTGCCTGATAGATTCAAACTAGACATCAGGTGTCTGATACTCCAGAGGAGCATATGTGCAAAGCCCCTGTAAGATAGAAATCAGATTGCAGATGAGAGGCAGAGTAATAGTTGTACCCCAGAGGACAATGTCCAACATTTATGGCCAGTTCCTCAACCAGGGGAAATGCCTGATTAATTTGTCCATCACACTGGGAACAACAGTATCTGTGTTTTAAACAAACAAATAAAGACAGGTGGTGAGCAACATCGGCAAAACAGTGAGTACATAGCGATAAGCAAAATAGTAAGTCCAGGTATCAGTGACATTCCAAGCAAAAGAGTGAGAGACAGAGAGAGAACAGGAGGATGGTTCAATATATGTGAGAACGCTCAGAAGATGTTCTTGTTGCTAAGAAGATTCTATCCTCTGTAGCCCACAAGAAGGGCTATCAGAATGGAACAGATTTATGAACAGAACCTTGCAGTGTGTTTGTCAGAGGCCAAAAGTGGAGTAACTTCTGCAGATTTGCTATCTGGTTACAGTTTAACACAGCTTCCAAGAGGATCACTAAAGCTAGTTTCTCCCCAACTTTCTTTCTCCACACACAAGCCACTCCCAATTCCTTAAATGTCTTCAGGAGATCCCAGGATTTCTGGAGGGTGACAAGACAGCTGGTAGGAGCTGGAAGTTTGCCAATTTTCCAGCAATGAGAACACCATCAATCCAAACAATTTTGATCACAAGCAGAGGTTCACAAAGGTGACAAACCTCAAATCCAAAAGATCAGTCTATGCAGGTTTGGGGTAAATGTTAACAGCTCTGTGCAGAAACAAAAAGCTTGTTACATCAGATAGAATTCGGTGTTTTTAAGATCTGTACACATGTAATAATTTTCTAAACTAAATGAGGTTTAATATTGTTCTTTAATTATTAATTTTAAATAAGATCCTGAGGATGTAGGTAGTGACAGGAACCATTTCAAGCCTAAACCTATCAGACTGACAATGAGCTTCTCAAAGAGAATCTTCCTCTCACTCTCTTGCTTTCCAAACAGCTTAGCACAGTGTTAACTACAAAAATTGCTCCCCTCTTATACCTGCTTTCACTGTGAAGGCAAGACTCAAGCTAAGAACAAGTCTCAACATGTTCCTCTTGTGGACTCTGATTAGAGGACTCTGTTGCTTTCCCTTCTCTTTAATTTATCACACTGGTACTCCAAGATCTACATTTGTTCTCCACCCAATTCTGCACTGGCTTCAAGGTCCTGGTCCTCATCTTCAGCAGGGTAGCACCCAACTTCCTCTCTCTCTACATGTATACTCAGCATGAACAGTGCAGATGACAGAGTCCAGCGGCTGGGGACAGAGAGGTCCCTGTGGAGGGCTCTCAGCTTCAGAACACCCTGCAACCAGACAGCAGGCTGAACTCAAGGCTTGCCACGTTCAGTGCAGAATGCAAGGCTTACCTCTTTGCAGTGGCCTTCCCTTCAGGAAGCAGACTGATGAAACACCCAGCACATCGCTCATAATTAGCATCCAAAAAGATAACAGATTTTCTCCTGCACCAGTACACTGCTCAGTGCAGGAGACGAGGAGTCAGAGTCATGGAGCTGGTTGTGGTGTCCTGATTCTGAGGGCCATTCAGCTCTGACATATGCCACTGACAATCAGTCCTAACTTATACCAGTGGAGGATTGGTGAATCAGAGCAGAGCTCCACCACTCCTGACAGGCTCCACACCAGGTGGTTGCTAAGGTGCTGGACTCAGCAGTGGTACAGCTGTACCAGCCAAGAGTCTCCCTATGCCAGGGACCATAACCAGGCTTTAAAAAGTGAGCTAAAAATATCCAAAGAGTCAGGAGAAAAGCCAGGAATGATCATAATCATACTGTAACAGTACAGCTGCTTAGCACCTAGATATTACAGTGTTGGGCACTGTAGAAATGCAAGGGAGGATGTGGGAGTGGGGGAGGTACAGGGATCTGAGACAAAGAACAATCCCGATATGTAAGCTCAAGACAAGTTGCAAAACTAGACTACACACACAGAGTCTCCTCTGTAGTTATACACATAATGTCAAAAGGAGGAATCTCTCTATGTCCTTTTATTCCATTACAAAATTATCTTCATGCTAATTATCAAGAGAGCTTCATATAACTAAATTAGTCTAATACAGAGTAAAAATTGTATAGTAAAACATCCCAAGTTTTTCAGCATAGTAGTCCAAAGGTAATATACCATCCAAAGGTTTTGAGCAGTGGGGCCCTGGTCATCCCGGAAGAGCAGAGCTATCCATTCAGCATGTGGCTTGGTATTCTAGAAACACTGACAAACAGATTGGAAGACATCTTAAAAATGTTCCCTATGCAAAAACATGGAAAAGCTACTCAATTAAGTCAGTCAACAAAATCACTGAGACTTTAAAAATATACCTAATTGAAGATACTATATTTCTACAATATATCTAAGATTTATCTCAGCATTTCCCCGCAAATGCATCAGCAATGAGCATTCCAAAAGTGCAAAAACTTAACAAACACAAGGAAAAGCTGCCACACTAGTAATCTACTGCTCTGACTTTATTGTCCCAAAATTCCACCTCTTGCAAGGATGAGGAACATGTTTAAATCAATATTAATATTTCTGCTGTATCTGTTACAATTGTTTCTCCAATGTTTACCCTATATAGCATAAAATTAATGCAGCTACTAAAATGAGTGAACAGAAAATGTATTTAAGAAATCAAGGGGTCTTCACTCCAACTTTTTTCAACAGGTCTCTGGCTGGTGCAAAATCTTAACATACCTTCAGTACAGTGTGGGGAAGGGGAAGGAATGGCTTTATTCTGAAGTCATCATATTTCATAAATTGGCATCTTCTAATGTTCTGTGTTAGAATTGCGGGAACCTACCTACCAATTACAAATCCGGCACATGATGCTCATACACAGACAGGATTTTCCCCCTTTTGAAGACTCCTTGCAGAGATCACAGGAGACGAACCTACTAGGTTGCCTTAGCCAGCAAGTCTATCAATCTTTGCCAAAAAAAAAAAACACAACAACAAAAAACAAAACAAAACCAACCCTGGGTAAATCAGTGAGGTTGGCGCTTTCAGGGACTCCAGTTATCCCCATGTGTTTAATCCTGGATTTATTTTTTATTTCATCTGTCTTGCCAGTCAACCATTTATTATCTAGGCACAAACCTTTAATAACCTCTGTATGATCTGAGGTCATGGTTACTACTAGAGAGACTTGCCCACATTCACCCCTGTTGAAATTCCTTTGAAGTCAATGAAATTTCCAACAGGGATTAATTTGGCCCACTGTCTCCAGTGTTCTCAAATCTGTACTTCCAATGGTTTCTGTGGATCCCTGTGCACCACCTAATCATTTCTGTATGAAATCAAGACTAATTCTAAAGAAGCCCTTGAAGCAGGTACTAATGGAAGTGCAGGTATACCATCCCTCACTTCCCTCAGTAGAGGCTGGGCAAACAACTCTTTTGGATGGAATCTTACCTTCAAGTACCTAAACATTCAAGCTCAGCAATGTTATCTAGCAGGAGATAAACAACAACTGAGAAAGTACAGGAAAAAGAAACATTAATATTCTGTAAGACAAGCCAGAACATTTCTGTACCCATCCCAACTCTCACATGCACACTCCGAGAAACCACTAAATAGAGAGATCATCTGTGTATTTCTCCCCAGCAAAAATTATATTCCCATTTGTGGTATCAAAAATAGCTGCTGTTGCAATTACCAGCAAAGGATTCAGAGTAACAGCCGTGTTAGTCTGTATTCGCAAAAAGAAAAGGAGTACTTGTGGAACCTTAGAGACTAACCAATTTATTTGAGCATAAGCTTTCATCAGCAAAGGATTATTATGGCTTTATAGGGAGTGCGTAAGCAACAGAAAAGGATACGTTCTTAAAGATCCTGTTTTCAAGAAAACATGCTGCACAACAATAAACTAAGAGAAAGTAGGTAGGAACCAAGGAATTGCCAAACTCAATCACACCACTATTTACTTCAGTAAGGGTTTTTAGGATTAACTCTTATTTTTGTATTTGGCACCTAGACAGCACAGTGATGAGAACCAAAGTAACGCTTAGACACACAGGCTGTTGGACAAAGGGAATACTATGCCCTACCTTGGAGCTGGGGATGCATAGGTTAGGACAGCTTCATAGTCCTTTTGCACTACTCAAGCAATACAAAGGGGCTGTAGAAGGAATGAAAATCTGGCCCTCCTTGCCACATCCGTGACAGAAATTAGACTCCCATTAATGCTGTATTTCAACACTGCACGTTTGTACCCAAAACCTGAGTAGGCTTTCAATTAGACCCAAAGGTCTAGATCATCACAACTGGTGTAAATCATCATTGTGGCTTTGCTGTAAATAGAGTGATGCTAATTCATGGAGCAACATCAGTTCCATCCAGCTGAGGATCTAACTCAATGTATTTAAAATACCGAGTTACATTATAATGGCAGCAATAACAAAAATTTAGGATATTTCCATTAGTTGTTATTTGCAGTGCTAGATTACGAGCACAAATAGAAATTTACAAAACAGAGCCTTACATTCATTGCAAAGTCCTGTGTTTAAATTATTCTCCCAGGAATTATTGTACCAAGAATACATACACTTGCGCTAATAAGAATACTTTTTGTGTTAGTTTTTATTGTACAACCTTTTGTTAAAGTATTTTGGCTTTTTAATAAGTGAAGTCCTGGTAAGTGTGTGACAGAACCTGTAAACATTACCATTTGCTGAACAGTTGTAAATATCTTTATAAAAGCTGTAAATAACTACAAATACCACAAAATGTAGTTACTGATGTTCCTATTTATTCAAGACATTTTCATTTAAAGTCACAAAAATAAATGTGTTCAATCAATACTAAGAGTCCTGACAGACAGAAATTCAAGAAAACTCCAAGGTACAGTTTTAAATCCATCCTTTCCCCCTGTCCATATGGAACTACATGTAAAGTCATCTCTTTCCATACTCCAGCAACAGAGAGTAACACAGCTTTGTTTCAGTTTAAGATTTGGTGAGATCTAATGTAATTATTTGGTGATCTGACTAAAAATCAGAAGCAGGAGAGAATTGACTCAAAGCAAATTAATTAATCACTTTAAAAATGCGTCCAGTTTTGGCTAACGTCACTTTAATGTTCAGAACATCGCCTATGCTTCTCTATGCTGTTTATAGGGAATCCCTAGATATCAGGGTTTAAGACAATCAAAACATTTTCAAGGGCAAATATTCATTTAGTCAGTCTGGGAAAGCACTCGTGTCCACTGTGTAGCACACTGCACTGGGACCTTGGATCTATTCCCAGTTTATAACTGTGTGATCTTGGGCAAGTCACTTCACCTCTCTGTCCCTCTGTTTCCTCTCCCATCCTTTGTAAGCTCTTCTGGGAAAGGACCATCTCTTGCTATGTTTGTACAATGGCTAGCATGACAGGGACTCATTCTTGGGTGGGGTCTCTAGTGCTTCTGTAATAAAAATAATAAATACGAATAAATTTTTTTAGAAGGTGAACCTAGGCTCCTGGATGGACCTGTAACTTTTTCAGCATCTCTCTGCAGCTTTACCTCTACTATAGCTTTTTAAGAGTTTATTCCTTTCCTGAACAGCCTCATTGCTTGGGTGGGAGTGACACTGGCATAGTAAAAGCAAGATTATGAGCCATTTACCCATACTACTGAGCAGTTACTCGCTCAAGTAAATCTCATTCAAGTCAATGAAATTACTAGGATGAACAAAGCTTAGCAGTAAGAATAAGGGGCTCACAACCTGTTCTTTAAAAATGAAAGTTTTTAAAAAATAAATATTCTCTGTTCTTTAATTATGTTCACTGGCAGCTTGACACTCAATGAGACATAACATGGGGGAAATATAAGTCACATACATTAAAATGGACCAAAATAAGTAAATTTATGCCACTCTGAAACTATTAACAGATGCTACATCGAATGAAAACACAAAATGCAATAGGTAACACAGAAAATTAAAGGAAAAACAAAGCTATCATCCAATCTGGCCCCAAATCCTTGTCTTTTTCCCCCCAGATTTAGTCTAGTTATAGACAGTTCTTTGAAGCCTTTGTACAATTCTGATATTCTCCATTAATGCTGCCTAACCTTATATTAACTTATAATGTAAACCACTCTTCAAACACCTTGTGATACACAAATGAGTGCACACACGGCTGTGTACAAGAAGAGCTACAAGATGTGTGAGGTGGTATCTTTTATTGGACCAACTTCTGTTGATGAAAGAGACAAACTTTTGAGCTACACACAGCTTGAAAGCTTGTCTCCTTCATCAACAGAAGCTGGTCCAATAAAAGACACTATTTCACCCACCTTGTCTCTCTGATATCCTGGAACCAACACTCTACAATACTGCAAACAACATATAAGAAGAGCTGATATATATGGGCTGAAATGCCCTCCACCAGTACACACAGCTAAAATGTAGCCAAATCTTTCCAATGTCGAGGAGAGAGATATCTCTTAGCCTTCCATAATTCCATAATATTTGAGAAAAAGAACTAGAAGAACTTGCACAATATTCTATCTATTGTAAAATATCCACCTGTTATACCTTTGATGAATCTAATCCAATGTCATTTTTCCCTACTGTATTCTAATCACACTAGCCCTATTTTGTAACGGGCTTTGTTACAAGAAAATTGACCATGACATCTGCTAACCACCCATGTCTTCAGCTTAGATGCACAATTGATATCATGATCAATTATTAGGCAGTACAGCCCATAATGATGCTTAGTTAAGTGATTAGATAGATTAGAAATCAGATCCATTATGGCACATTGCCCCCATCCAGTATGTAAAGGTGATGTACAGAATTTTATTTAACTGCATAGCTTAACAAACTGTTTAGAGCATGCAGCATAACGTTCAATGAAAATTTTAGCTCACTAGATGGAACACAGGATTTATAATTTCTCAAAGCACTTTACAGATGTTGATTAAGCCTCAGTGAATTAAGCTTCGCAGCGTCCTTGAGAAAGGCAAGGAGTTGCTTTTCCCACCATGGAAATGCAGCTGCTTCTGGGATGGTCCATGGCAGCAGTGTGAATACCTCTCTGCGCCACAGATTAGGACAAAATGGTACCTTGTTCTTTAATCACAGAACTGTGGTTTCAAAACCCACATTAGGCTGTACTGTAATGTCCTTTATCGGGGGGGTCTGTAACCCAAGCACCAGGTCCAGGGTAGAGTATAAATTAAACAGTTGTTTGGCAGTATCTGAATGTAACTAAGTTTCTGCAACATGCCAAACCTTCTCCAACTTTCTAGAAGTCTTCACGGGAAGGGTCAGTGGACTCCACACAGGTCTCTCTACAAAGACACTACTCTCCTTCATTCTACATGAAAATGTACTGCTATCCCCATGGACAACCATCATTACAATGTCTGTAAGCACTTGCAGATGTAGCAGCAACCAACATTTCAGAATAAATTCCCAGGAACTGATAAAACCAATCCAATCCCATATGAAAGGTGCTTATCCGTCATAGGCTAAGACAAGTGGATGAAACACTGAACTGGGACTCAAGATAATTGGGCTTAAGTCCTACCTCTGCCACTTGCCTTCTGCGTCACCTTGAACAAGTGGTTCACCTCCCTGTGCCTCAGTTTCTTCATCTGTTGAACAGGAATAATGCAATTTACCTCCTCTGTGAAGTGCCTTGAAATCTATGGATGAAAAGAACTAGGTATTATTAGTAGTAGTACGAAAGTTGTAGGTATTCATTCACTTTACATTACCTACCGTTTGTTTTGTGCCATCTAAACATACAGTCGTTGGGTTAAACATGCTGCAATATAAATGATGTAATACAAAACAAGAGATCAGATATTTGTCCTGATTTGGAAAATGACCTCCTAATTTGAAGTTGCTGCGGAACGTGTCATCATTTCTATGGTACTAGTGCTTCAGAAGTAGCAAGAGAATAGAACAGCAAACCTACCATATCTGAAGAATTTTTACTCTGTGTGCGTGTGTGTGTGTGTGTGTGTGTATGTGCGTGTGCATGTGCAGTCTTGTCTTTGGTACTTTTATGACTCCCCCCTTACCATAGTATCTGGGCACCTCCCAATTTTTAATGTATTTATTCTCACAACACCACTGTGAGGTGGCAAAATATTATCCCCAATTTACAGATAGGGAACTGAAGAAGAGAGAGACTGAGCAAAATTTTCAAAAGCACCTAAATTCCATCAAAAAAAAATCCCTACTTAATCTGGGTGGATATTATACTCTTACATTACAAAGAAAAATATTCACCCTATAAGGATGAACTAGCAGGATCTGGAGCCAAACTAAGGCTATGTCTACAGGACAGGTTATGTCGGCATAATTTATGTCGCTCAGGGGTGTGAATAAACCATCCCTCTGAACAACATAAGTTATACCAACATAAGCGCCAGTGTGGACAACGCTATGTCGGCAGGAGCGCGTCTCTCGCCAACGTTAGTACTGCCTGTCACAGAGGTGGTTTTATTATGCCGACAGGAGAGCTCTCTCGCGTCGGCATAGAGCATCGTCACCAGACCCACTGCAGCGGCCCAGCTGCGCTGCTGCAGTGCTGTATATGTAGACAAGCCAATATGTTTTGAACGGAAGGAGCCCAGGAAACCCTTTCACTGCTAATTATTTTAACTCATGTGTCATGCAATAACTCACATGTTGGTAACCGTCAAAAGTCAACATTTACCGGTAGTGATAATAGTTACTAACATCTGAGGCTCTGAAGTTATTTACCATTATAAATGTACGGAAAATAACACAACATCTCATATACTATTCTTTGGCAACTCTTGGTAAACATTGACTCTTCAGTGCTGACCACTGCACTGTGCATACTATTATGTTTTTATTTTTCTGATTCCTTGAGAATAACCCTAAAGAGGCCCAAATGTAATTACCATTTACATGTAATCTGTCTTAGCACAGAGAAATACGCAGCACTTAATATCCAAATACCCTACTACTATTTAAACAACAACAACAAAATACTTCTCATGTTCAGCAGATACATTGAGCAGTTACCAATTAAGCAAATAATAATCTCATGACATTTGATGCATGGAAAAGATATTAATAACTATTCTTTATAAAGTGAGTACTGATGTCTGATTAATGTATAGTGCTGTAGGCTTATTGGAATACATAGTGTCCTGTCACCTCAGTGATGTAAGACAGTGTGTAGGTTTAGTCTTGCATGCGACAGGAGTTTTGAAGCAGTTTTAGAAAGGCATAGATTTTCTGAGCTACTTATCGTTCAAAAGAGCAATAGGAGAGCAGGGAAAGGCCGAAGCACCAATAAATCAAGAAGAATTGAGAGCTGAGGTGGATTACGGGGTTATGGGGCCCCGGACCAGAGCAAGTGGGGGGCTCCTCCCCACCCTGTCCGCCTGCAGTCCCCCCACCCTCCCTCTCAGCTCTCCTGCCAGGGAGCAGGGTCAGGGCACGGGGGCTTCCCCCACTCCCCAACAGGAGCGCTGGGTGGGTGGAGCAGGTTGGGGTGTGTTCATTTTTCCAGGGGCCTCCCAATTGCCAGGGCCCCTGGGAATGGATCCCATTGGCCGAGTGGCTAATCCACTACTGTTTGAAGTCAGGAAAAGACTTATCTCAGCGCATGATAGGGAAGGCAGAACAGCCTTAAGTGACCTGTCACCTCCTGAACAAGGAATGGTGGGTAGAGAACCTTCAAAGGGGCAAGAATCCCCTGAATATTAAATAAACAGATTTTGCCACATGAAAAGAATGAGTGTCCACATTGTTATATGCTGTAATTAGGACACAGCAATAGCTCCACACATCTGAACAGTCTACTTTACTATAGAAACATCTACCACCAAGCAAAGACATACTAAAACACATGGGTGCCCCTCAGCGCCATCTAGTGATCCCCCAAGTAACTCCTCACCACATCTGTCAAATTTGTCACACAGACTTGCAAGGCCCTGAGCAGAAATTATTTGCTTTTCAAAGGTGCTGAGCACACACAATGCCAACTGAAGTCAACAGGAGCTGTAGGTGCACAGCACCTTTGAAAATTAAGTTAGCCATTCACTGTTGACAATGTGACTCATTTGTACTTTTGTGGGGGTGTTTTTTTATTACATACTATTTTTGTAAAGGTATGATAATGTACTGAGGTGAAGTTCAGGAGACACTATATAGTCCAGTACAAAGGAAGGAGTTTACATATTTTATTAATAATAAAATAATTAACATGTTTCACACTTGAACAGCACCTTCCTCCCTCAAACATCTGATGCTGCTTTATATGCATTAATGAATTAAGTGTGACACCATCCTGGTGAGGTAAGCAAGTAAATCCCCAATTCACAGATGAGAAAAATGAATAATAAGCACACATACTGCGATATATGTTCAAAGCTGCGTGCAAAAAGACAAGATGCTCTCTTTCTCTCTTTTTGTTTTTGTTTGTTTGTTAAGGAATACTCAAGGGTCACCCCATCAGTTAGCCTCTAAGACTGCCCCAGGACTGAAGAGGTTTTCATCTTGCAATAAATTATGCCAGATCCTCCAGTGCCCTGTACACTGTCTAATCATTTACACCTGTATAAAGTAGGAGTAACACACTACCACACTAAGTGGGGGTTCTGATTTGGTAGTATTTGGCACCTACTTCCTACAGGCGTAAATGACTGGCAGTGGAGAAATAGGCCCTGTGTGTTTCATCTTGCTTAACAAGATGACACAAGATCCAGTGATCCCGACTATTCCCTCACTTATATTGTTATAAACCCAGTGTGACTTCATTGACTTGGATGGATTTACTTCCTGATTTGCACTAGTGTAAATAAAAAAATTTAAAAATCAGGTCCAAAAATTTTAGAAGAGAATTTCAAAAGAGAAGGAAACTGACAAGCAATAAAGATCAATCACTGCTCTTCTAGATAGATGATGGGTCAGCGTTATCTTTGATCAAGAGTGACTAAATATCACTAGTCAAATGGCAACTACAAATGACAAGTGAAACAAGCTTGTGATTTTTGCTGAGTTATTGGATAAAACTACTTATAAGCCTATAATAAAATGGTCACAAACGAGATAATTCAGTACACAATGAAAGGTCTACGTATACTTACTGCTGTAACACAGCACAATTACAGCATTATCCATTAACGTGAAAGAACAGGAGCATATCCCACAACTGCCATTAGATGTCATTTCCATTTGCTATTTCACAGATACCTAATGTGCTAGGTACATCCAGCAGAGAGTTGCTGGACATGTCTAATAGCTCCCGATGCTATTTATTATTAGTGTCTTGATTTGAATGAAACAGTCCATTTAATATGGCAACACAAGACTCAATAACATGTCCAGCAAGGTTAAACTCAGACCATGCTAGATGCTATCTACACATGCGACCAAGCTGAAATCAGGCAAATCATGAGGTAAATCAATTGGTCTCCAGAAGGAATTAGGAATGTGCTGAATGAGCAATCACTGTTGGCCAGTTAATTAAATAGCATGAGCCACAGGAGTTAGCTCTGCATTTTGCCCTCCTGGCTGGAGGATGCATACCATGGCAGGAGTATGGGGATCACAAATGAGGTATGGGTTGAGAGAGAGAGACCGATCCTCAGGACCTCCACAGAGATGAGCGGAATGCTCTCCCCCTTCAAACCCACAAACTCACTCAGCAACAGATGCCTCTGAGGGGGACAGTTTCATGAAGAAATGTTAACCTTAATTTTTTATTTTATTTTATTTTCAATTTATAAATATATAAATATTAATGATCTGGCTAATATTTAACTTCACTGCCCTCTGCTGGATGGAATTAACACTACTTGTCAGGTCCCACACTGCAGTTAATGGAAAAACAATGAGGAGTCCTTGTGGCATCTTAGCCCTGGTCTACACTAGGACTTTAGGTCGAATTTAGCAGCGTTAAATCGATTTAAACCTGCACCTGTCCACACAGTGAAGCCCTTTATTTCGACTTAAAGGGCTCTTAAAATCGATTTCCTTACTCCACCCCTGACAAGTGGATTAGCGCTTAAATCGACGTTCCCAGCTCGAATTTGGGGTACTGTGGACACAATTCGATGGTATTGGCCTCCGGGAGCTATCCCAGAGTGCTCCATTCTGACCGCTCTGGACAGCACTCTCAACTCAGATGCACTGGCCAGGTAGACAGGAAAAGAACCGCGAACTTTTGAATCTCATTTCCTGTTTGGCCAGCGTGGCAAGCTGCAGGTGACCATGCAGAGCTCATCAGCACAGGTGACCATGATGGAGTCCCAGAATCGCAAAAGAGCTCCAGCATGGACCGAACGGGAGGTACGGGATCTGATCGCTGTTTGGGGAGAGGAATCCGTGCTATCAGAACTCCGTTCCAGTTTTCGAAATGCCAAAACCTTTGTGAAAATCTCCCAGGGCATGAAGGACAGAGGCCATAACAGGGACCCGAAGCAGTGCCGCGTGAAACTGAAGGAGCTGAGGCAAGCCTACCAGAAAACCAGAGAGGCGAACAGCCGCTCTGGGTCAGAGCCCCAAACATGCCGCTTCTATGATGAGCTGCATGCCATTTTAGGGGGTTCAGCCACCACTACCCCAGCCGTGTTGTTTGACTCCTTCAATGGAGATGGAGGCAATACGGAAGCAGGTTTTGGGAACGAAGAAGATGAGGAGGAGAAGGAGGTTGTAGATAGCTCACAGCAAGCAAGCGGAGAAACCGGTTTTCCCGACAGCCAGGAACTGTTTCTCACCCTAGACCTGGAGCCAGTACCCCCCGAACCCACCCAAGGCTGCCTCCTGGACCCAGCAGGCGGAGAAGGGACCTCTGGTGAGTGTACCTTTTAAAATGCTATACATGGTTTAAAAGCAAGCATGTGAAAGGATTACTTTGCCCTGGCATTTGCGGTTCTCCTAGATGTAGTCCTAAAGCCTTTGCAAAAGGTTTCTGGGGAGGGCAGCCTTATTTCGTCCTTCATGGTAGGACACTTTTATCACTCCAGGCCAGTAACACATACTCGGGAATCACTGTAGAACAAAGCATTGCAGTGTATGTTTGCTGGCATTCAACCAAAATCCGTTCTTTCTCTCTCTGTGTTATCCTCAGGAGAGTGAGATATAATTCATGGTCACCTGGTTGAAATAGGGTGCTTTTCTTCAGGGACACATTCCTGCTGTGCTGTTTGCCTGTGGCTGAACAGAAATGTTCCCCGCTGTTAGCCACGGGGAGGGGGGAGGGTTGAGGGGGTAGTCACGCGGTGGGAGGAGGCAAAATGCGACCTTGTAACGAAAGCACATGTGCTATGTATGTAATGTTAACAGCAAGGTTTACCCTGAAAGAGTGTAGCGACTGTTTTATAAAATGTGTCTTTTTAAATACCGCTGTCCCTTTTTTTTTCTCCACCAGCTGGATGTGTTTCAATGATCACAGGATCTTCTCCTTCCCAGAGGCTAGTGAAGCTTAGAAAGAAAAAAAAACGCACTCGCGATGAAATGTTCTCCGAGCTCATGCTGTCCTCCCACACTGACAGAGCACAGACGAATGCGTGGAGGCAAATAATGTCAGAGTGCAGGAAAGCACAAAATGACCGGGAGGAGAGGTGGAGGGCTGAAGAGAGTAAGTGGCGGGCTGAAGACAGGGCTGAAGCTCAAATGTGGCGGCAGCGTGATGAGAGGAGGCAGGATTCAATGCTGAGGCTGCTGGAGGACCAAACCAGAATGCTCCAGTGTATGGTTGAGCTGCAGCAAAGGCAGCTGGAGCACAGACTGCCACTGCTGCCCCTGTGTAACCAACCGCCCTCCTCCCCAAGTTCCATAGCCTCCACACCCAGACGCCCAAGAACGCGGTGGGGGGGCCTCCAGCCAACCAGCCACTCCACAACAGAGGATTGCCCAAAAAAAAGAAGGCTGTCATTCAATAAATTTTAAAGTTGTAAACTTTTAAAGTGCTGTGCTTAAAGTGCTGTGTGGCATTTTCCTTCCCTCCTCCACCACCCCTCCTGGGATACCTTGGTAGTCATCTCCCTATTTGTGTGATGAATGAATAACGAATGCATGACTGTGAAGCAGCAATGACTTTATTGCCTCTGCAAGCGGTGATTAAAGGGAGGAGGGGAGGGTGGTTAGCTTACAGGGAAGTAGAGTGAACCAAGGGGCGGGGGGTTTCATCAAGGAGAAACAAACAGAACTTTCACACTGTAGCCTGGCCAGTCATGAAACTGGTTTTCAAAGCTTCTCTGATGCGTACCGCGCCCTCCTGAGCTCTTCTAACCGCCCTGGTGTCTGGCTGCGCGTAACCAGCAGCTAGGCGATTTGCCTCAACCTCCCACCCCGCCATAAACGTCTCCCCCTTACTCTCACAGATATTGTGGAGCACACAGCAAGCAGTAATAACAGTGGGAATATTGGTTTCGCTGAGGTCTAAGCGAGTCAGTAAACTGCGCCAGCGCGCCTTTAAACGTCCAAATGCACATTCTACCACCATTCTGCACTTGCTCAGCCTGTAGTTGAACAGCTCCTGACCACTGTCCAGGCTGCCTGTGTACGGCTTCATGAGCCATGGCATTAAGGGGTAGGCTGGGTCCCCAAGGATACATATAGGCATTTCAACATCCCCAACAGTTATTTTCTGGTCTGGGAAGAAAGTCCCTTCCTGCAGCTTTTGAAACAGACCAGAGTTCCTGAAGATGCGAGCGTCATGCACCTTTCCCGGCCATCCCACGTTGATGTTGGTGAAACATCCCTTGTGATCCACCAGAGCTTGCAGCACTATCGAAAAGTACCCCTTGCGGTTTATGTACTCACCGGCTTGGTGCTCCGGTGCCAAGATAGGGATATGGGTTCCGTCTATAGCCCCACCACAGTTAGGGAATCCCATTGCAGCAAAGCCATCCACTATGACCTGCACATTTCCCAGGGTCACTACCCTTGATATCAGCAGATCTTTGATTGCGTGAGCTACTTGCATCACAGCAGCCCCCACAGTAGATTTGCCCACTCCAAATTGATTCCCAACTGACCGGTAGCTGTCTGGCGTTGCAAGCTTCCACAGGGCTATCGCCACTCGCTTCTCAACTGTGAGGGCTGCTCTCATCCTGGTATTCATGCGCTTCAGGGCAGGGGAAAGCAAGTCACAAAGTTCCATGAAAGTGCCCTTACGCATGCGAAAGTTTCGCAGCCACTGGGAATCGTCCCAGACCTGCAACACTATGCGGTCCCACCAGTCTGTGCTTGTTTCCCGAGCCCAGAATCGGCGTTCCACAGCATGAACCTGCCCCATTAGCACCATGATGCATGCATTGGCAGGGCCCATGCTTTCAGAGAAATCTGTGTCCATGTCCTGATCGCTCACGGGACCGTGCTGACGTCGCCTCCTCGCCCGGTATCGCGTTGCCATGTTCTGGTGCTGCATATACTGCTGGATAATGCGTGTGGTGGTTGATGTGCTCCTAATTGCCAAAATGAGCTCAGCGGCCTCCATGCTTGCCTTGGTATGGCGTCCACACAGAAAAAAGGCGCGGAACGATTGTCTGCCGTTGCTCTGACGGAGGGAGGGGCGACTGACGACACGGCTTACAGGGTTGGCTTCAGGGAGCTAAAATCAACAAAGGGTGTGCCTGTACATCAAGGAGTATTTCAGGCAGGACTGCACGGAGGGTTCCAATAAGAAATGGTGCACCAAAGTTATCGTTGTTATTGGAACAAGGAGGTTAGCCTGGCCTCTGATTGATACATGGCTAGATTAACCTCGCTGCGCCTTCTCTGTGACTGACTGCAGTGTGATCTAGACAGGGGAGGAGGAAAATGAGTACAAAACAAATCTGGTCTATTTCTTGTTCTGACCCACTCCATCTATCCTTTACATCTTTGGCTGGCAGCAGACAAAAAAGGCGCGAAATGATTGTCTGCCCTTGCTTTCACGGGGGGAGGGAGGGTGGGAACGGGGTCCTGACGATATGTACCCAGAACCACCCGCGACAATGTTTTAACCCCATCAGGCATTGGGATATCAACCCAGAATTCCAATGGGCAGCGGAGACTGCGGGAACTGTGGGATAGCTACCCACAGTGCAACGCTCCGGAAGTCGACGCTTGCCTCGGTACTGTGGAAGCGCTCCGCCGAGTTAATGCACTTAATGCACTTAGAGCATTTTCTGTGGGGACACACACACTCGAATATATAAAACCGATTTCAAAAAAACCGACTTCTATAAATTCGACCTAATTTCGTAGTGTAGACATACCCTTAGAGATTAACAAATTTATTTGGGCATAAGCTTTCATGGGCTATAACCCACTTCATCAGATGCATGGAGTGAAAAATACAGTAGGCAGGTATAATATACAGCACATGAAAAGATGGGAGTTGCCTTACCAAGTGAGGGGGGGGTTTCAATGTTAATGAGGTCAATTAAATTAGGGTGGATGTGGCCCATTTCCAACAGTTGACAAGAAGGTGTGAGGATCAACAGAGGGGAAATTATTTTTTATAGTGACCCAGCCACTCCCCGTCTTTATTCAGGCCTAATTTGATGGTGTCAAGTTTGCAAATTAATTCCAGTTCTGCAGTTTCTCATTGAAGTCTGTTTTTGAAGTTTTTTTGTTGAAGAGTGGCCACTTTTACTGGTTTTTGAATGTTACAAATCTTGATGTCTGATTTGTGTCCATTTATTCTTTTGCGTAGAGACTGTCCGGTTTGGCCAATGTACATGGCAGAGGGGCATTGCTGGCAATGGGTTAGGGTTAGGGTTGCTGGCACATGGCTAGTGGTGTTCTGTTTCTTTCTTTCTTAAGCCTACAGGATCTCTATCAAGTGTTCTTCAAACTACAATACCCACCTAGGGAAGTGAAGAAACAGATTGACAGAGCCAGAAGAGTACCCAGAAGTCACCTACTACAGAACAGGCCCAACAAAGAAAGTAACAGAATGCCACTAGCGATCACCTACAGCCCCCAACTAAAACCTCTCCAGCGCATCATCAAGTATCTATAACTTATCCTGAAGGACGATCCCTCACTCTCACAGACCTTGGGAGACAGGCCAGTCCTCGCTTACAGACAGCCTCCCAACCTGAAGCAAATACTCACCAACAACTACACACCACACAACAGAAACACTAACCCAGGAACCAATCCCTGCAACAAATCGCATTGCCAACTCTGTCCACATATCTATTCAAGGGACACCATCATAGGACCTAGCTACATCAGCCACACCATCAGGGGCTCATTCACCTGCACATCTACCAATGTGATATATGCCATCATGTGCCAGCAATGCCCTTGTGCCATGTACATTGGCCAAACCGGACAGTCTCTATGCAGAAGAATAAATGGAAACAAATCAGACATCAAGAATTGTAACATTCAAAAACCAGTAGGACAGCACTGACCCCCCACTTGGTAAGGCAACTCCCATCTTTTCATGTGCTGTATATTTATACCAGCCTACTGAATTTTTCACTCCATGCATCTGATGAAGTGAGTTACAGCCCACGAAAGCTTATGCCCAAATAAATTTGTTAGTTTCTAAGGTGCCACAAGGACTCTTCGTTTTTTTTGCTGATACAGACGAAGACGGCTACCCCTCTGAAACCTGTCACCATGCAAGGCAGTTAATGGAGATTCTACACTCATCCAACCGGGGAACAGAAACAATACCCATGTGACCAGTTTGCAGCTCAGCTTTAAACAGCTAGGCAATTTCTGTTTCCAGACAGCAAGCCACAGAGTAAACCAAGTAAGTCAACATTTTCTGAGGCATATTTTTAAGACAATATATATGATTAAATTACAATGTATGCACCAATTCAGGAAAGTCCTTAAGCACATGCTTAAGTCCCACTGAAGTCAAGCACGTGCTTCTGTCCACCCCGTTCCGGACAGCAATCAAGCACATGCTTAATTTTAAGCACATGCTTGACTTCCATGGGACTTAAGCATGTGCTGCCCTGAACTGGAATGCTTTCCTGAGTCAGGGTTCTAATTTGTAGACACTTTCATGAATAGTCCAAGAACACAAAGCTCATCACTTGAATTACTCGTGAATTATTCACCCAGCTCCATGTTTAATTTACACAGCTAACTTCTTCTGATTGATAAGCCAGTACTAAAAACAGAAATTGTTTTCTGGAATCCTCTACTGCTGGCATCATGATTATATATCTGTATTGTGAGAACACGAGAAGGTTCAGGGCCTCCCTCATTGTACTATAGGGGTGCTGGAACAATTTGTATAGTGGAGATTCTGAGAGCCACTTAACCAAACTGTAAGCCCTGTATATGATGGAAACCACTTCAAGCCAGGAGGTGCCGCAGCACCCCCCACCCCCCACATCCCAAGTTCAGCATTTATGTTGTGCTATGCACTGCTCAAAGAGATGGATGATGCAATCCCTGTCCTATAGAGTTTACAATCTAATTTAAGACAAGACACAGAAAGTGAGAGAGGATGAGGGAAACACTAAATAAGATCATGTAGTTACACAGGCTAACCAGGGCCCCATATCAGCAACACACTTAAGTAAATTCTTAAATCTCTTTGAAATCAGCAGGACTTCAGCACACGCATAAGAACTTTGTTGAATCAAGGGCTACGCGTAGAACTTGTTCATTGCGAGTCATTTAAAAGATTTTTCAAAAACATAAATAAATATCAGCTTTCCCATAATGGTCCATTAGCCGTAAGCAGTTGCCAATTTCCTATGGCCATCATGGTAGAATTGGATTTGGAAGAAAGATTTAAATTTACCAGAAAAATGTCCACCACCGGAAGTTGATTTTAAAAAGCACATTTGGATTCAAAACCATTTTCTCCAAATACATTTTGCAACCTATTGATGACAAGCAGCACCTCATCATGAGAGCCAGAGGAATGCAGATGCCACTGCTTCCTATAGTATCATAAGCCAACAGAGTTTAAATTAAAGACACTTGTTGCATGAATACACTGTTAGATTTTAATGGAAATATTTCCTCATTTTCCAACTGCAATTTGGAACAATGGTATATTGTTTACCATTTCTTAGCATAATATAGTTAAATATATACTATAGGTTTTTTGTTTTGTTTTTAACCTCAGTGAGACAGCACAGAAAACAGAGTTTTGAATTTATTTAGAGGGAAGGTTTCAGAGTAACAGCCATGTTAGTCTGTATTCGCAAAAAGAAAAGGAGTACTTGCGGCACCTTAGAGACTAACCAACTTATTTGAGCATAAGCTTTCATGAGCTACAGCTAAGCTGTAGCTCACGAAAGCTTATGGTCAAATAAGTTGGTTAGTCTCTAAGGTGCCACAAGTACTCCTTTTCTTTTTAGAGGGAAGGAGGCACACAGGATGAAATCTTGGCCCCATTGAAATCGATGACAAAACCCTCATTGACTTTAACGGTATTTCCCCATAATATTCCATGTCAGGCATGCCATTCGGCAATTGGAGGAACATACAAAATGGGCCAAGTGAAAGAATTTCTCCTATGATCACTGCTTAGATACAGACCTTAATAACAAAGAAGACATGCAAAGAGCAGCCCAGGATAGACATGGACGGCAGAGTCCAGGCCCTAAGCAACATCTGACTGTGGAGGGAGGATTCAGATTTAGCCATGGGCCGATACGATCTCTCTCCACCTTCCTCTTCCCAGCCCTTAACAGACATATCTTAATAGTGTTTCTTCTTCCACCAGCGCCCATTCATCATCCTAATCTCACACATATTCAGATGACTGGTACTTGACTTCTCTTTGGGCTACTCCCTGAATTGACCACCAGAGTCTACTGCAGTCTAAATTCTATCAACTCCACCAGATCCTGAGGTTCCCCCTATAACATGGTCTTGCATTGAAACTGTACATTGCTAAGCTGCTGGGATCTAACTGGAACCAAAATGAAACCCCCTTTGGGTGAGTGGGAGTTGCCATTGACTTCAGTGGGGCCAAGATTTCACCTCTTATGTCTGGGAAAATTCCAATTCAGATCCTAACTTTTCATCCCTCTTTGCATGATGAACCAAACCAAAAGCACAGGTCCAAATACCCCCAAATGTTAGCAAAGTTTGCATCCTGGTGCAAACTTTGGGGCTCAGGCTTATCTTTAATGTGACTGTTTTTTATTGTCTCAAAAAAGAAACTATAATGGAATGGCCTAGAAAACTATTTTTGTCACGTTTATTGTTAATTAATCATACTTCTAATGCAGAATCTTTTGCTCTAGGATAACAATATTTTTTATCATCTCTGAAGACTCCACACTTCTACATCTATTTGATCTGTGCCCATCTGTTTTACTTTTCATTGTAAAACAGAATGATATAATATGTATATTAAAATTGCATCCCCCACCAAAAGATGTTTTCCTTCAGAAAACGTAGTTTAGTCTTATAGGGGCTTTATAGCCATAAAACTGCATTTATGGGTCAAAGATCAAAAATAAGTGAAGACCCACAAGATGCAGAGCTTTTTAAAAAAAGAATATCACATTCTTTCATTTTCAGCATAAAAAATGGGCAACTTGTTCAGGGCAAATAATTGTTTGAACTGAGGATTTTATTATTAATCTCCGAAGACTGCTGAATTTAGGGTCACAGTAAGTGTTGATTAGGTACAAGGTGCACAAAGCTCTCCTCTGTTGATGCTATTGAAAGAAGCAAGTAATTTAGATTCAGAATTGGTCTTGGATTGAAGCTCACTCCATTACCGACCATTTTCAATTTCAGCTATACAATAAACATCAAGCTCAGCAAGGAAATTAGTACATTTGGTAATGTATTGGGAGAGATGGGTGGGTCTTTGACAAGATGACACTTATCACCAAAGCTTCAGTTAATGAAACCCTTGAGTGGTATCTGCGTTTGACATATTTTGACATTTTTTGAAATCACATCCAGCATTCCCCCCCCGCCCCGAATGTTCTTCTTTATAAGAAAAAAAAAAACCCATCTATCTTTAAAATGAGTGCTGAAGTACTGCAATATTATTGGAAAAATTAAAGAGATGCTGACTGCACTGAAGGAAAGAGAGGTAGACTTTCTTGAAATGCAGAAGCTACAGCAGATAAATATTATTTAAACTGAGGAGAAGTTGAGTTGTTTCTTTGGAGGGGGGGATGTTTAGTCTTCAAGGAGTATGTTTGTTTTTACTTCACCTGTTCTAAAAATGCCCTAAGAGGAAGGCTTGTCATTAATGTGATTGCAGAAAACATTTTGTCTTAAATGAATCACATTTGTTTTTAACAATGCCAGTTCTAAAAAACATCCTGACCCATAAAATAAAGATTTTCATTAAAAGGAATTAAAATGTTTGGGTTTTATATCATCATTACCTGAAACAGTGAAATTAGATTCAATGAGTTACTTTCACGACAGAAGTAGCTTATTTATTTTGGTTTTGTTTCTATTTCTTTGTTTGATTTTTATTTAAAGTTGAAATAATGAGTGAATGAGAAGACAGCTTAAAGTTCTATATCTTGAGCATGGAGATATTGTACAAAAGACAGAAACTATGGATAAAAATGAAAGGAAACTCCGAGAGAGAGACAGAGGGAATGAATAATCGCTGGCCTAAAAGTAGTTCTCAGTAGCTCATGACCCAAACGCACCATAGCAGCTCTCAGATCACTTTAAATGCTGCTTTGTGGCACCTATGATGTAAGACCAGAATTAAAAAGGGTCAGATGAGGCAGAAGATTTAAAATTCACTAATTCTGAGCGCTTTGATATTTACTCTTTAGCTTTCCTGAACGCCAAGGGAAATTATTATGGATTCATATATTTCAAATCTCACACAGCTCTATTATTGTTCATTTTTTTCATCCAGGGCTGCGAGAACAATTAAAACAAAAAATACAAAGCAGTCTAAACAGGGGCATTCCTGAACTCTACTGGACCTACAAGGCAACATTTACAGCTTTAGTTCCAAGCCGGGTGGTCCCTCCCAAAGATTTTTTTCCAACACAAGTGGGAGGTCACCTTGAAGATTTCAGGGACAGGAATTGTATTATACAGGATATATACTCCTGAAGAGTCGTATTGTGTCGGTTTGCAATTTTTATTTAAAACTTGCCCTCCCATGACACTGCTCTAAGCATTTCCCTTGCCTCCCTCAGTCAAGGTTTAAGGTGCTGGAGAAAGCACCCTGTGTATGTCTGCCCTTGTGAAAGCCCAGAGTTGGAATAATGGAAGTTGATATCTTCTGAAACAAATAAATCCCGTATCACAAAAGGGTTAGATTATTTCTCTAGCTTTGGGGGATTTTTTTTCTTTTTGGAATTGTTTCCCACAACAGCATGACCAAGCCCTGCTATGTCCTACTGAGCCTTTGATTCTCTCTACCATAAAGTTTTACTTGACACTAAACAATGAGCCAAATCTGCAAAATATATTATTAGTGTTATTTATTATTTGTGTTATGGGAGCACCTACAGGTCCACATCAAAAATCAGGAATCCATTGCGTCCACACACATATAACAAAGGGACAGGCCCATCCCCTTTGGGGCAGAAACTTTGTCTTACTCTGTGTTCAGAAAGCCCCTATGACTTTTTGGGCACTTCCACAATATAAGCAAACAATGATAGGGGACATTTGAGAAATTTAGATTTGAACTGAAGTTCACGTACTAACCCCCTAATACAAAACTCAGCAGTGTCTGGATGTACAGTTTTGGTTTTAAATAGTTTTACATCTCAAGTTTTATCCTTTACTTATGATCGCTGACAAGGAAATTTTTGATGACTATACCATACAATGTGATGTGTAGGTATTTTCTGATCATGTGTATCAGAAATCTAGGTACGTTTTCATACTTCTAATTAGTACAAAACACGTACCCTGTTCTGGTAATAATGCTGCATATCAGTATTTAACCCTAGAAAGGAAACCATAGTTGCTTTGATTCACTCAGTAATCTTACTGGAGTTTTACTTGTCCAACTGTTTACATAACAGACAAGTTTCCTGCATAGGATCAGAGTAATTATTCTGATCCTATGCAGGAAACTTGTCTATTCGATGTTTGCTCCCGTTAAGATTTAATAAGTGTTGCAGTGCACCTCATAAAAACAACACCCCCGCACGAAATCAGTTTCCCACTTTATCGTATTTTTGTTCGCTAAGTAGGACCACATCCTGAAATCCTTACTCAGTTACTAGTCAGCCCGAAGACAGGCAAATCTCATACTGTCATAAGACTGGGTTGGTTTGGATAGGGTTCATGACCTGCACTTACTGGGGAACTCAGGTTGGGAAGAGACCTGCCAGCCCCACTACCATAGGAAGGCAGGGAGAGAATGAAAGACTTCTGTGTATGTTCACCTGTCTCTCCTCCACCCCGGATTAGGAGTGTTCTGAACTGGCTGAGCCTAGCCTGCTGTCTTCTTGCCACAGAGTTGAAGGCCTTTGGGCTTGGCTAAGAGTTTGGCATCCCAAGTACTGTGGATGTTCCCTCTCAATGACACAGGAGAGGGGTTGGATATATTTAAGCAGGGGGTGGAGGGGTCTCAGTGTCTTTCTTCCCAAATCCCTCCTCCTTTGGTGTTCCTGCCTCCCACCAAGACCTTCTGACTGGCAGCTTCCTCAGGGTCTCTCTTCCCTACCCATCTCCCCACAAAAAGGGGCTTCTCCTGAGCCTCCCTCAGGCCTCCTCCTGAGCCTCCCTCAAGCCTCATGACTATTAGTGCCCCCTGCTGGAGGCTCTTTCTTGGCCTCACCCCATATTTGGCAGCTACTGCAGTACCCGCTGTGGGGGGGGGGGTCTTTCAATTTCCTCTCACAACACCTGCTATTCTCCCAATCTGTCACTACACCGTTTCCTCTCAGCCTTCCCCTCACCCCTTTCAAGATACAATTGTAATAAGCAGGGAAAGGGGTATGGGGAGGGGGGAGAAGAGAGCAAATAATTACACAGGAAGCCCAACTGAGAGGGTACTCAAGGGTGTCTACAAGTTATTGAATCAGTCCTGAGTATAAACAGAGTAAGGACTTCAGAATTTGGCTCATGTCACATGCACGTTCCCAGCTTTTCCATACCAGCCAGTAAGAAAGTCGCTGCCTGTCCCTTCTCCAGTTCTGCAGTAGTTTCTCCATTCACATTTTCTAACGCAGTATTTGATTCTATGCAGGAAATATTGTCATGACATCTGAAAAATGTTTTCTTCCACGTGCAGAAAATGTCAACTTCCTATCAAAAAACTGAAAACTGGAAAATTTTGCTTTTCTTACAAAAAAATAAATAAATAATCAAAAGATATAGAGGAAAGCTGATACTTTCTGCAACCTGTTTAAAAAACCCCCAATTTTCTGTTGAAAAAAAATTGATGGGAAGTTTTCACCCAGCCTCATTGTCACAAATCAGTAATCATTGGCAGCAGCCACCTTCACTTCTACTGCCATCCTTTCTTTTTGGCCTGCTTATAAACATGCAGTCAAAGAGCCTATGGGTGTATCTATTTCAGTTTAAATCAGGTAGGTTGCTTAAGTCCTGTGCCAAATACATATTCTTTGTTCCTTTCGGCCTGCCAGACCCAGATTAGCTAATTCATGATCCGTGAAACAAGGCTGCACAAACACAGACAGAAAAAGTCAATCCTGACCTCCTCTCTCAGTCTCAAGGGAGAAAGAGGAAAGTGCATGAGAGCCAAAGGTCCAGAATGCAGCGAAAGGGCTGTCAGTAGCAAGGCTCTGAAAGAAAAAGAGGTACACCACCACCTTTCTCTTTTATACACACAGACATTCAGTAGTCTCCAGTGTAGGCATATCCAATACTTCCACAATATGGAGATTCTGATTCAAAGTACTCTACTTTAGGATTAAGCTGTGGACGATTGATGCCAATCCCAAAGCTGCATAAACCTCAGCAATGTATCCTTTTCCAACTCCCACATGCACACTCTTGTAGGCTGAAGAATGCTGTAGCTCTAAGCTGTGATTAATTCTCTCCAAATGATCAGCTCACGGGAATCAGATGCAAGGGCTATCAAACTGTACAAGAGTCATGGTAAGCAGTGAACAACTGAAAGCAAAAAAGGATCAAATTTCTTATAAAGGGTAGAATATAAGAACTGCTGAAGAGTGAAAGTATCCATGGTAACAGAACACCAAAAACTGAAGAACACATCAGCACCTGCACAGGACCTCAAAAGGATATAAAAGAACACCACTATGGACTAAGTGCTGTTCTCTATCAAATAGTCAAACTAAACAGAAAGCATAGGAATGAGACACAACATTTATGAGGGCTTGTCCCTTCCTTCTTCCTTTGGGTGTGTCATTAACAAAACGAGTCTCCATCTAAATCTGAAACACTGGAGACCCCACTCCAGTGGAGAATAATTAACAGAGGACGTTGTTCCCAGTTTAACTGCTTAGAATTAGTGGCCAGTGAATCTCACAAAACTCAGAGTCAGTATAAAAGTTCATCTGAGAAATAATAGTTCAAGGTTTCCTTTGCCCCCCACTTCCTTAATGTTTTCCTAACTCCAGCCTGTATCAATCTTCTCACACGACTAACACCTCTCCATGCCTCATTCATCATTCTTCTCAACCAATTGAATCAAAGACTTCAGAGACCCTCAAGCCCTTCCTGCCAGTGATTCTGCCTCAACTGTTAGCTCCCTGGGGCAGGGGCCATCTTTCTGTTTTGTGTTTGTACAATGCCTAGAACAATGGGGCCTAGTCTATGACTTGGGCTGTTAGGCACTAATACAATGCAAGTAAAATAATAATTAATTGATTATGAAATTTCAGGTTTTAGTAGCTATAGCAGGCACTTCGCTGGTCATTGCACCTCTGAATTAAAAGTGTTCACATGCTCTATGGTTTTTCCTATCAGGAACACTGCAGGGCATGAGATCTGCATTCAGAGTAGTTAGGGCCTAGCAGAGTTTCTCTCTGCAGCTGGCCCTTAAAATTTAGCATGAGGTATAAAGCATCTTGTAGAGGACATTCATTTAATTCTGCAGCTAAATCAGCTTTTACATTGTAGGCACGTCTGATGATTTGACAACTCATGTGATGAGAGGACTGGAGAAGGAACAAAAGCCAAAAATATAGGTGGCGATGCTATACTAATCACGTCTCACTAGGGTTGCCAATTTTCTACTCACACAAAACTCAACACCCTTGCCCCGTCCCCTGCCCCATCCCCATCTGAGGCCCCACCCCTGCCTCACCCCTTCTCTGAAGCCCCGACCCCTGCTCACTCCATCCCCCCTTCCTCTGTCGCTTGCTCTCCCCAACCTCACTCACTCGCTCATTTTCACCGGACTGGCTCAGGGGGTTGGGGTGCGGGATGGGGTGAGGGCTCTGGCTGGGGGTGCGAGCTCCAGGGTGGGGCCAGAAATGAGGAGTTCAGGGTGTGGGAGGGAGCTCCAGGCTGAGGCAGAGGGTTGGGATGTGAGAGTGGTTGAGGGCTCTCGCTGGAGGTGCGGGCTTCGGGGTGGGGCCCGGGATGAGGAGTTCAGGGTGCGGGACGGAGCTCCAAGCTGGGGGTGGAGCTGAGGGGTTCAGAGTATGGGAGGGGGCTTTGGGCTGAGGCAGGGGTGCAGGAGGGAATACAGGTTCTGGGCTCAGGGGTGCGGGTTCTGGGGTGGGGCCAGAAATGAAGGGTTTGGAGCATGGGAGGGGGCTCCGGGTTGGGGCAAGGGGTTGGGATGTGGGGGAAGGGGTGAGGGCTCCAGCTGGGGGTGTGGGCTCTGGGGTGGGGCTGGGGATGAGGGGTTTGTGATGCAGGAAGTTGCTCTGGGTTGGGATCAAGGGGTTCAGAGGGTGGGAGGGGGATCAGGGCTGGGGCAGGGGTTGGGGCACGGGAGAGGGTCAGGAGGGCAGGCTCCAGGTAGTACTTACTTCAAGCAGCTCTTAGAAGCAGCAGCATGTCCCCCCTCTGGCTCCTATGTCAAGGTGTGGCCAGTCGGCTCTGTGCACTGCCCTGTCCGCAGGCGCCACCCGTGCAGTTCCCTTTGGCTGCTGTTCCCAGCCAATGGGAGTTGCAGAGCCGGTGCTTGGGGCGGGGACACATAGAAGCTGGAGGAAGGACATGCCACTGCTTCCGGGAGCCGCAGGGAGCCTGCCTTAGCCCTGCTGCGCTGTTGACCGGACTTTTAATGGCACGATCAGCAGTGCTGACCGGAGCCGCCAGGGTCCCTTTTCGACCGGGTGTTCTGGTCAAAAACTGGACAACTAGTGTATAATTATCGTCTACAACCATTGCTAAATCCCACAACCAGAATACTGCATGCAGTTTGGGGCTTAGTACCATAAAAATACTGCTAAACAGAAAGGCTTAGAAAACATTATGCAGCATACTCCCCCCAGAATGAAGAATCACTAACTTCTCTCAGTAAAGAGAAGCTGGGGACAGTGAATTCTTAGCATGCTACCAAAGTTGGTGGAGAAGAAGTCATAAGTCAGTATGGAAAGGAAGACATCTTAGCACAGCTGGGCACACTCCATGTGAAAGTACCACTGTTTTCCAGATCTGTCCACTCCACAACCTGGTTAGTTCCATGATCTCAGAGCCAGAAGTGAGATAACTTGAGGACCACATAATGCCAATGAAACCACAGTGTTTCCATTCCTTTACTCCCCTCTGTGCACTTTTGCATAAGAGGGCAGTATATGGCGAGGGTCAGGAAATGCAAAATAAAGTTTCCCTCTGGCTCAATAGCACATCTTTCATGTTTTATGGTATGTATTCTATACCATGAATGGTAACATGTTAAGCAGAGCTGGTCAAAATTTTTCATTGTCAAAGTTTTTCAGGAAAAACGGCCTTGTATGAAACTATGCTTTTACAAAAATCTTTAATTTTTTTTCCAAACTGTTCCTTTTTTATCCAAACAGAAAACTTCAAAATTTCAATTTTTTGTTTTTTTCTGCTTTCTTCCATTGAATGCTTTAGAATAACTGGCTAGTGGGTTTCTCCCTTTTTCATTTTTCTTTTCCCACAATATTTTTTTTAAAACTTCCTAAAGTTTGGAAAAGTGATGAGTAGCAAAGTAAAATATCGAAAATAAATAAAACACTGGACATTTATTTTTTGCACCCACCCGCAAAAAGGAAAAATGGGGGGGGGGGACGGGAGAAAGGTAGAAAAAACAAATTTTAAACTATAAAATTTCAAACATTCAAAATTGTCCATAAAAATATTGAGTGAAAATTTCTGGAAAAAAATAAAAAATGTGTGAGATTAGAAGCAATTTCATAATTTTGAAAATTTTCACATTTATTTTCCATTTTTGGCCAGCCGCAATGTTCAGTTACACATTTACGAAAACATTACATATGTGCAACATAGCCAAGTTAATACTGCTGTTGAACTCCATCTTCTGCAGTTTGTAGCTTTTTGTTATTTCAGCAGTCTAAACATAATACTGCAATAACATAGACTGTTTGCCAGAGGAAAGAAAAAAACTTGCCATGTAATTCTTTAAATATAATAACTGAATTCAATACAATGTGTGTGATGTCTTTACCAGGTTTTCTCTACCTCTCTTTTTAAAAAAAAAGTTTGTTTCATTGTCTGGGGGTTTTTTTCTGGGCAGGTAGAGGGGGAGGTTCAGATAAATTAGTGAATTTATTTTTATTCAGAAATTTACATTTATCCAATTTGGATAAACTTCAGTTTTCAATTTAATGTAAAATCTGCAACTGGTGTGTCTCTAACAGTAGCCAGTAAAAGATTAAAAAGTTACATCCTAATTGTAAATACATACTCATTGCTCACATGTTGGTGTGGATTAATTAGTTTAATTAGTCTGGTGGATATAACCAAGCCCAAAATGTCCCGGACAGTTTGGAAGAAACAAGACTATAATACATGCACTTTAATCATGTAACCAGCGAACTAGGAATTTATTCTTGTATCTAATAGTTTAAATACATTTAGATTTTTTTATCATTTGATTGAGAAATATAGAATGTTAAGAAATTGCTAGATCTTAGTTTGCTAATCAAATCTACAATATATCAAGTTATGAATACTAAATACATTTTGAGTTATTTCTGCAGATTATCATTGATTATTAAACATACATAAGATTATATTTTGACAAATAAATGTACCTTCTATTTATGTGGTCGATCATATACTACTATGCAATTTTGGAATGTACTGTACCGTTTGTTATTGGTGTGCCAGTGATTTTTATAAGATAACAATGCTTTTTAGAGCTTTTTATTTTATTATTATAAAATATAAGGGTTCAATCCTAAAACCACTTATTATTCCTTAAATTTCTAAATGTAATGTGAATGAAATTATGCACATAAGTAAGTTTTTGCACTACTGCATCCTAAAGCTGAAAATATATATATCCATTACTTTAAAACTTAGTATTTATTATTTTAAAACCACTTTTAAGAGATATTACACAAAATAGTAAACTTCACATGTCATAAAAATTACTCACCCTTTGTACTTTCAAGGTTCTCATCATATAAAAAACGAGTTTAACACCTCAACATGAAAATACTTAATAATGAAATCTTACAGGAAAAATTATGATTATGCATTTATAATTCCCCTATAATACTCATTACTAAACATATGTGTATCTATATTATATATAATGTGGAAACAAACAAAACATGATATTTTGAACAGGTGGACCTTTAAAAAAGATTCTAATTATTCTTATACTGTTAAAATTATTTTAATTTTGCATCTCAGCAGATACACATTTGTATCCTGGAAACAGGTGTTCATCAAAAGGAGATGATAAAGAGACCGCAGTCAAGGCTTGGAACCTAGCCTGCATGGTGTGATGACAGATAAATTAGAAAAATCCTGCTAAACATCTCTCTACTTCAGAAGGAGATTACACCTTTTTAAAAAGGCAAAACATGCAGTTCAATTACTTATTGTCTTGGCATGTGGTTGTGATGAAAGAAGAAGTCTTAAACATCAATAGAGCTAAACTAACTTCCCAGATGGGCTTCAGAAGAGGGAAACCTACAGCAATCCACCTGCACACAAAGCAACTTTTTTCTATTTCAAACGAAAGAAATGTTTCCTCACCCTCTCATTCAAACTGTCCTTTTACCTTAAATGGCTATTTGAATGCAATGTATGGGGGAGGGAGTTTAAACACGAAAGAGAAAAACTTTAAGAACTAAAATATCATTGTCTCTAGGATTACATCTATGTACCTAATGCTCCTATCACTATGGTATCTGAGCACCAGCATACTACTCTATGTGTGTGCCTTCCATTTTATGTGAAATTTGCAACTGTGTCTCTGAAAGTAGCCAGTAAAGGATTACACACATACACTTGCTCTCTCTCTCAGTGTATTTATATATATATATATATATATATATATGCAAGTAATTTACAGATGTCATACCCATGTACATTAGCTTTATGAGGACATGATATAAAAAGTAAAATGAAGGTAATTTTACCTTTTATCTAATACCATTTCACCAGAATGCTTTCTAATTGCTTATAACAAATTGCAGCTAGAATCCGGAAGCATTTCAAATTGTTGTAGAAAGAAACCAAAAAGTATTATTCTCTAGCCCAGTATTCATATTTGAGTTCTCAAGTTACAGGTTATAATTACAAAATAATCTTCAGTGAGGGCGATTTATATGGAGGGGGTTAGAATCTTTCTCCTCTGTATTTCATACAGTCAGAAGGCATTATTTTTAGCTGTTGTTATTTGAATATGGCACATTCAGGAAGCTGTTCAGTTTTATTTCTGCTTCCTTGTGTAGATCACAATAGGGGTGGATGGGAAATGGCAGGGAAATTATCTCATGGAAAAAGAGAAAGAACAGGATGCTTCTGTTTAAACAAATGTTTCTTTGTGTTCTAAGTTTCAATGCAGAAGTCATTGTGCACTGGAATTCAATATATATATTAGTATAATCCAATATTTATGTCAAAAGATGACCTCACATGTATTACAATTACAGGTATCCAGTAATAAGTGAAGAAAGTGAACAAAGAAACCTGCCAAGAGAAAATTCTGGTAACCTAAGCCAGTTTCTTTGTCCACTTATTACTGGTTATTTGTAATACCACATCTTGTGCACCAACAGAATTGATTTCTAAGAGAGAATACTTTACATCTGTGCAACCACTGAAGTCAATGGGTGACACAGATTGTACCTGAGTACCTGCTTTTGTATGCAGAACCTTTGCTACTGAGATGGAAAGAATCCAGCTTGAATCTCAGATCCCAAGCCCTTTTAGACTGACATGGAAATTGAGTGAGACAGTGAACACAGAACCCCATAATGCCTTTTTAAAACAAAGAGACAGACAGACACGGTCACTACGAGCAGACAATCTGCTGTAGCTATATGCACCAGAAATGTTTTCCCCCTTCTTGTTCTGGGCTGATCTCCATGGGCTGCCACTCCATGTTAAAGATGAGGACAGTAGCAATCAATTAGCAGCAACCCCGAGTTCTGGACAAAATGCCAATACAGCCCTCAATTGGGCAAAATTTGGATGCCCTTGACTTAAGCTTTCTAAGCCTTGCAGTTCCAGTTCAGGAGATTATTATAATTCCTAAAGCTCATATTTCTCAGAATATTTTTTTTGTTTGATGCCCATTATGTTAATAGAACTGTACAAAACCCAACTGTTTCGGTTCACACCATTTCAAAGAATGAAGTCGGACATAGGGACTCCTATGCTTCACACCAGACAGAATCAGAATGAAGCCCAGCAACAGATTCCTGCTTCATAAGTAAATTTGTGAAAATTCACCATTCACATCTAGCCCCCTAGTATCTACCCCACACTACAGGAGGACCTAGCTTATGCTAACTTCTTGAATGGGATGTCAACCTTCTAACCCTATTTCTCCTTACTGCGTGGAGGAATGTGCCTCTCAGTGGCATGGCCCCCTTTCTGTTGTTAAGGAATGAAATGGTGAGCCTTCTCTCCCCAAATCTGTGGGAAGTTCTTTTGAGAGTGAGCAACTCTGCCTGACCTCCTCCAAGCCCAAATTCAGAATATCCCTGAAGTATTTCTCTTCCCTGGGCCGCCTTCTCCTTTCCTCTCAACACTCAAAACATCCATCCTAGCCTAAGCCACCCTCTTCCCCACCCGCTCCCCATAACCAGACAACACCCCACTCTCCTCACACATTTCAGTGATATTCTTACAAAGGCACACATTCTTCTCTGAAGGCCCCTACCTTTTCTCACACCCCACAGAGACATCTCTCTATGGGGCTTTCCCACTATCTCTTCCTTCTCCTATTAGTGTTACATGTGAAGTATCAACAGTGTGTCCAAAGCTGTATGAACAACAAAAAAAGAACAGTCCACAACCTGAGATGCTCACATAATTCTCCTCTAGTGGCTGGTATGCACAGCCTAATGCTTCTAAAAAACTAGTGGAGTTGCTCCTTTAACTCAGGAGAGGAAGATCTATACTGAAGGCTTTATACAAACCCTTCCAATAACGATGAGCGGGGAAAGGAAGAGGCAGCCATTACAGTCTCAGTGAAAGGCCCCGGTCCTCCAATTTACAATGTGCATGCAGATCATCATTCCAGCGTGGAGCTCTTGATTTCGATAGACTTCCGTGGGGCTCTGCATGGGTTCAATAGTCCACTGCATGTTGTAAATTACAGGATCAGGTCCAAAATATGTGTTCAGTGGCTAAGCAGAGGACTTCAGGCTCTAAGGTTGGCAACTCAAATTTTCTCTGCTTAGTTTTCCCTTCTCGGTGCCCTCATTTTAACCTCCAACCCTGTTTGTTCATTTAACCTCCAACCCTGTTTGTTTTTGTCCCCAGTTCTCAGCTGATGTCTGGGTTCTGTGGCCCCTCCCTCACCTGAAGCAGTGGGCTTTCCAATGCTTTGATGGCTATGCCAATCAATCCCAGTCATCAAGTAGTATGCCACTTTCACAAACGTTAAATTTTTTTTAAAAATCCAGATTAAAATTCTTGGTTTTAAGAGTTTCTATAATTTTTTTTTTAAAGCTGAAGGTAGTGTCCACTTTTATTAATTGTTTCATTACTTTTGGGCTCAGCTATTAAAACATAATAATACAATGCAATGCTGCAAAATTATATGTCTAGCACACAAATCAGAAAGAAGATAAAAAACAGGCAATGTTTTGTTCCCTAAAACTTGTGTACATATCAGAGTCATGGAACACTGGTAGGATATGAGCCCATATTTAATAAACTAAATGGATCTGCTAATCAGTAAATTCATGTTAACAGAAAACTACAGTCATCAGAGAACTAATTTGCAAAGCCTGTTGTACAGTCAAATATTATGATAAGATACAGGAAAGCATGAGCTTGGCCTAATACTGTTCAGCAAACAACTTCTGATTTGCAAAATAAGCAGGCATAATATCAATCAATTTGAAGTTTAAAATATACCTATCTAAGCCTGTCATTGGGGTGATTGAGAGTTATCCATTTAAAACTAATAGACAAACAAGACACGGGCTCTCCTATTTTATTGGGGTGATGCAGTGACTAGGCGTACTGTTCCTTTGCATTATTCTTGCTCAGTGCATATGTAACTAAAAATAAACATAAATTCTAGTGCCTTCGACAAACCACCCTAGATAAATATTTTTCGCCTGCCTGACTTCTCAGAGCATCATCATGTTCAGAAAAATTGTTTTTTTCCATAGCAAAAATTCTAACATTGTGTAATAAAAAAAGCAATGAATTATTTAAGTCTATGCATGCCAGCAGTTAGACTGCTACAAACACACACAAACTTGCTTTGTTTAGGTCTGCAAAAAAACCCTGCATGGTTGACATAATTTTATCTTGCGTTAGATTTCTGTGCCTTTGAAATAGTCAACTGGAACTTATCGCAAATGTCTTTTCATAACAGAGGAATCCTCCACTAGGAGCCACATGGCGCTCTCTACATACTCTGACCAGACTTTATAGGTAGGATTTTCATAAGCACCCAGCACTGGCCTAACACCCACTGACTTCAATTGGAGTAGAGTTAGGCCAACACTGAGTGCTTCTGAAAATCTCATCCTACAAGCACACACACTACTTTAGCCAGATGCTGCCTTTGGTCACCACGTCTCTCAGTTTGCCATTCTGCCTTGATCTGTCTTCTCACTTCATTTTGCTCTCCCCCCCTCCCCATCCCCACGTTCTGAGGGTGGGCTGCTTGCTACTTTGCATCAGTCAGTCTTCAGGCAAAAGGATTCCCTCTTTGCTTGAGTATGGAAAATTTGAATTTGCTGTCTTCTTATAACCAAGGAAATTTTCAAGTCCTGAATTTTCCTCACTCGGATACAGAGTTTGTGTAGGTTTCTAGTTTTCGAGAGTTAAAGATCTGTCAGTACCTTGACTGGATCTCTGATGTACTTCCAGGCCTTACATAATGATAAAGTTTCTCTGTTTCCTCACAAGTTTCACAATCTCAGAAGTCCATTCCCAGGATCCTGAGTGGCTGCCTGAATCTCCTGCCTTTCTGGAGTCCAGGAGATCGGTACAGAGACTATGTGTGAACTTTGGCAGGGTCCACTTCCTCGCTCTTTCACCAACTACAGAGCCACTCATAAAGATGGGGCTGCTGCTCCACAGAACACAGAGGGTGGCTCAGCAGGCTGCAGACAGGAAAGGAAGCAACCGGCTGCTGCCTGGAGCAAGAGGGAAGTAATCCCATGATCCAAACCCTCACTCCTAATTCTTCTCCCAGTACCCAGCCACACCTTCCATTACTCACCCATGACTCCCATTGATACTAAGAAGGAGTGTAGTCCAGTTTGAGTTTAGAGCATCAGATTTAGAGTCTGTATTCTATTCTCTGCTCTGCCAATGACTTGCTGTGAACCCTTGGGAAAGTCCTTAACCACTCTGTACCTCAGTTTATCAGACTGCAAAATGGCTACATGGCAAGAGTGTTGTGAGATTAAATTAAGTTTATAAATATGTGCTCTGAGGTGCCCATATAAAATAAGCTATATCTCAAATTATTATTAAGGGGAGAATATACCCAGGAGCAGAGCTGATCAGGAAAAAATCCATAGCAAATTTGGATGAAAAAAAAATATTATACCACGGAAAAATCTTTGCAGCAAAAAAAATTAAATAAAATAAAAATAAATTAAAACCTTGATTTGGAAATGTCACTATGGCCCCTCATGGGAACTGTACTTTGGATTCCTCATGTCACTATTCTATTCTATTGACCAACCTCTCTAGCCAAACTACAAATCCCCTGCAACCTGGCTGAGTTGACATGTTGCACTATGAGAGTCCCTGGTCCTGGTGCATCATGGCAAATGTCATCTAGTTGGGGAAACTGGTCCATGGGAGCATGAGTCCTCCACTGGAGTGAAAGAGAGGAAATCCTTCAAACAGAGTTAACTGAAATATGGGGCCATTAATTTTTCATAATTCAAGCTGTCATTATAAATAAATTCTAAAAAATTAATTAAGGTTGGCCTGAGTTGCAAAATTTGGATCCAGTTCTGGGTTGCCATTCTAAAAACATTCCCCCAAGTGAAGATTATTAGAAGACAAACAGTTATGTTGTTAAAAACTGACTGTACAATAGAGAAAACGGTGGTACCTCAGTGCTATTCAGGACAAGAAGTGAAAAGGACCTGCGGAAAAGGACCTAGGGGTGACAGTGGACGAGAAGCTGGATATGAGTCAGCAGTGTGCCCTTGTTGCCAAGAAGGCCAATGGCATTTTGGGATGTATAAGTAGGGGCATAGCGAGCAGATCGAGGGACGTGATCGTTCCCCTCTATTCGACATTGGTGAGGCCTCATCTGGAGTACTGTGTCCAGTTTTGGGCCCCACACTACAAGAAGGATGTGGATAAATTGGAGAGAGTCCAGCGAAGGGCAACAAAAATGATTAGGGGACTGGAACACATGAGTTATGAGGAGAGGCTGAGGGAGCTGGGATTGTTTAGCCTGCAGAAGAGAAGAATGAGGGGGGATTTGATAGCTGCTTTCAACTACCTGAAAGGGGGTTCCAAAGAGGATGGCTCTAGACTGTTCTCAATGGTAGCAGATGACAGAACGAGGAGTAATGGTCTCAAGTTGCAGTGGGGGAGGTTTAGATTGGATATTAGGAAAAACTTTTTCACTAAGAGGGTGGTGAAACACTGGAATGCATTACCTAGGGAGGTGGTAGAATCTCCTTCCTTAGAGGTTTTTAAGGTCAGGCTTGACAAAGCCCTGGCTGGGATGATTTAACTGGGAATTGGTCCTGCTTCGAGCAGGGGGTTGGACTAGATGACCTTCTGGGGTCCCTTCCAACCCTGATATTCTATGATTCTATGATTCTACAGTTGATGATTATCCAGCAAGGGGTTCAGCTAGAATGTTAATGCCAGAAGTTCCCTCCATATCTTAGGACAAGTGTATCTTTATCTGAGAGATGCTCAGACTCCTTTAAATTCAGAGTTAAAAAACACTTATTCCAAATGCTAGCTACTGGTTAGAACTTTTTTAGTGCACAGGTCAAGCATAAAATGTTCCAAACAGTTATGATGGGCAAACTTATCATTAATTACAAGATTACAGTAGAAAACTTAAACAGGGGTGGGTTTTTTTGGTAAATGCAAAAACCTCCAGTGACACTTGATTTTTCCAATGAGGCGAGTCTTTCAGATGTGTATCTATGAACACTGTCTGTTTGAAGATAGATTTTATATACAAATCTGAAGTGACCTATCTGATTCATTCTTACAAATGTTTTGTGCTAGTAAAGAAAGGTAGGGTTCTTAACGGTTTTCCAGTGCATTATTGCTCTTCAGAGAGAGTGAAAACTGATTTTATGTATAAACTATTAGATGTTATATAAACTGCAATATATCCAAATTATACAGCTGGGTATGCTGAAAGAACAGCAATAATAATGTTTAGCACTTATTTAAGTGCTATCACCAGAACACTTCACAAACAATGGCAAAACTCTGGCAAAATCCTGCTCCGATTGGCTTCAGTGATACTAGAATTGAACCCACTAAGGGGCTAATCATGCAAGGCTGTAGGCCCCTGTTATAGAGGCTCTCAGCACCCTGTAGAATCAGACCTTAATTAGTTTGCCAATGACCACAGAAGGAATCAGTGTCAGAGCTGGGATCAGAACTCATGAATTCCCAGCTTCTAGGCCTGTTCTCAGATCAAAAGACCCTATTCTTCTCAAGAGAGAAGAGTTCAAAATAAATGAATTCCTTTTTATTTTTAGGAAAAAAACAATTATCTGCTCTTAAAATTGATTCTCCTTACAGTTTTTTAAACTCCTTTAAATCACCACTTTCTATTCCATCATCCAGCAAACTATAGGTCTTATTATGCCCCACTAAACTCAAAAGGAGTTTTGCCATTGATATCAATGGGAACAGGACAGGGTCCAACCAGTCTGAGCTTAAAAGGAGCTTAAGTCAATGAGAGATGCAGCTACTCAGAAGCTCTGAGAATCAGGCCCAATGGTTCCCACAGCTAGGGTGCCCAGGTGTCTAGTTTTCGACCAGAACAACCAGTTGAAAAGAGACCCTGGCGGCTCCTGTCACCACCACCAACCAGGCTGTTAAAGGTCCAGTCGGTGGTGCTAAGGCAGGCTAGTCCCTACCTGTCCTGGGGCTCCGTGCTGCGCCCCGAAAGCAGCCAGCTGTTCCAGCTTCTAGATGGGGCAGGGGGGCATGTGGCTCTGCGCGCTGCCCCCGCCCCGAGCACTGGGTCTGCACTTCCATTGGCCAGTTCCCAGCCCATAGAAGCTGGGGGGGGGCGGTGCCTGTGAGCGAGAGCAGCATATGGGGCCTCCTACTGCCCCCCTTGCCTACCTGCTGGCTGCTTCCGGGGCACACACAACACGGTGTCAGGACAGGCAGGAACCCTGCCTTAGCCCCACTGCACCGCTCACCGGGAGCTGTTCAAGATGAGCCCGTGCCCCAACCTCCTGCCCCAGCCCTGAGGCCCCCCAAACTCAGAGCCCCCTCTTGCACCCCAAACCCCTGATCCCTGGCCCCACCCCAGAGCACTCACCCCCTCCAGCACTCCAACCCCGTCCCAGCCCAGAGCCCTCTCCCACACCCAGAACCCCTGATCCCCAGACCCACCCCAGATCCCTCACCCCCTCCTGAACCCCAACCCCCTGCCTCAACCACACCCCCCTGCCACACTCCGAATCCCTTGGCCCTACCCCCCAGCCTGGAGCCCCCTCCTACATTCCAAACCCCTCATCCCCAACCCGACCCCAGAGCCAGCACCCCCAGCCTGAGCCCTCTCCCACTCCCGCATCCCAAGCCCCTGCCCCAGCGCAGTGAAAGTGATTGACAGTGGGGAAGAGCGAGCCACTGAGGGAGGGGGAACGTAGTGAGTGGGGGTGGAAAAGAGGGTGGGGCCTCAGGTGTTCGGTTTTGTGCGATTAGAAAGTTGGCAACCCTACCCACAGCCTGGATAATTTTCTTCACTTGATTCCAAGTAGCATGTACCACAATTCAGTGCATGATCTCCTATAGTCCAAGCACCAGACAGCAAGCTACTTGTGATTTATACTATAATCAGTATACTATGACTGCAAATTACTCATATAAACATTTATGTCCTGTAGTAAATAAGTCAACCGGTTCATACCCCACTCAATTAGCATAGCCCTCCTCCCTGTCCCTAAACATACCATTGTGTTTGGTGTGAGAACCTTCTCCTTTGAAGGTCTTGCTGTAAAAACTCAGCCACATTGAGTCTTCATCACTTTTCACATCTTAGCTAGCAACATATTTTTCTTCTTGGCCTATATCTCTCAATCCTATTTCTGCTATTACTTATCTCCAACTATATTATCCCACACTGCAAAATGCTGTAGGACGGAGCTTGTAGGAAAAACACTGCACAAAATGAAGTACACGGTACTATACTAAGCCAAAAATGTGCTATGCAGTCTACAGTATAAATCAAGTAGATGTTTCTTAGAACTCTTTTCACGTGCCGTTCCTTGGTAAGTCTGCCACTTCATCATGGTACAGGTTTTAATAACACTTAAACAGTAATTATGATAAAACAAAAATGGAAGTAACAATTTTCAGGTATGCAAATTGGCCTTAAAAATCTCTGCTTCTGAAAACATTTTTAGATTTTTCAGACAGAAGATAGCTTCTGCCTCATTCATCAAGAATTTAGATGCCATTTAGTTTTGCTTCAGTGTGCTGTATTCTGCTGCTTGTTTAAGGATGGCATTATTTAACAGGACTTTAATTACATTCAGTTTTAACCCTATAATGGCAAGGGTCAATTAATTTTACCCCAGAGCTTGCAGATCTATGCTTGTTAAATAAATAAAATGAAAAAAAAATGAGTGTTAGTCTGGAAAGGGAAATAACTTTGCAGTCTTGTAGGGACAATAAAATTACCTCTAATCCTTTTGGGAATTCAAATGGCAATAAAATGAAAATGAGTGGAGATTAACACACTGTAAATCCATTTAGAACCAGGCAATGTTTACTCAAGTATTTGCTCTTGCCTGTTACTATTCTGTCAGTGTTTAATTGCACTATTTTGCCAAGACGCCATCTGAAGAGGTTAACTCTGTTTCTTACAAATATAATTCAATTGATTAAAACCTGACAACATGATTTAATCAAGTGCAAGACCATGTACTGAGACATTATGGATGACAGAAAAATGGTGTGGCGTTTTAGAAGGTTTCCCATTGACAATTTGGTAGAATATGAACAGACCCCGGAATATCTAAGAGAATGTTTCCAGTGCAAATGGTCCTGTGCGTTCATATTACTGAATTTGAAATGGAGATGGTGGAGGGGGTGGGGCAAATCTCGTGCACTTTTAAAAAGCTATTTGCAGGAGTCCAGAACAGCTTTTTCCTTACCGCTCAGTTATAATTCAAACTGCACTCGCATGGAGGCCAACAGCCAGCAAAAACATATTTCCATTTTAACGCCTTTAGATGATCAAAGCATAAGCTTAATATAATCAGCTCAAATCCATTTACCAGTGAGCCTACCACTGTGCCCAGGGACTGTTTTCCTTTCCAGCCCTATCTATTCTGGAACAGGTGCTATAATAGTAAATTAATTAGTCTGTGGAGATGCACCTTGTTCTCCATCTCCACAGGCCTCTTGTGGGTCAGGGCCTTGAGGAAAATGCCATCTGGGCAGTGTTTCCCCCAGAGATACAATCAAAGCCTACAGATTGCAGACTACAGAGGAGGGTTCATATGACAATTAACCTTATTAGTCTTTTTTTTAACAGTTTATAGTGTGTCAACACGTTAGCTCTATAAATAATCTGCTTCAGAAAATCATCAGTGCAACTAATTCAAAGAAACGGTTCCTCAATAAAAATCCTCTGACAAAAAGATAGATGCTTATTCAGAGACAATAAAGCTCATGGGTAATCAGCATTTAATTGTAGTTTACATGCATGAAGAAATATCACACACAGCAGTTATAGGATACCTGTTCTAAAAACTTAATGTATTTTTGCAGTCTAAGTGGACAATTTTTCTCTTCCTTAAAAGATTTTATAAACTCTTGAGTGCAAGGCTTAATACTTACAAGGTACTTCTGAAGTACTATATCAGATTTTAGAAGGATTTCTAGCTCTTACATATTTGATTATGACTATTTTCTCCAGCACAATTTTCTGAAAGAACCTAATATTAATGGGCTCTGAACTGAAATCAATAGATTTCACAAAAGATATCAACTTCCTAGTCATAAACTTGTATTAAGTATTAAGAGAGTCATTGTTGATTCACTTTAGGTCCAACTCTTAAGTTTTGTGAAAAAAAAAAAGAATTCATAAAACTTAAAGTAAACAGAACATTTCATTTTTTTAAAACTCACAATGAAAATTGATTTTTTTGTTTTGACTTCAGGATTCCCTGTTAATGTGTTCACCACAAACACCAAAGTGTGTGCCAGTGCTTGATATTTATAAATGGGCACTAATGTGAAATTGACTATAAGTAACAAACTTTGGTATCTGTTTTCCTTGCCTAAGCTGAATGAAGATCAAATACACATCATAGAGAACTGTACACTATTTTTTACGGTTTCTTTCCATTTTAAAAATAGAGATAAGTAGCTAACGTGATTTTTTCTAATGTGTGATTTTAGAAGATAATGTCCCCTTTACAATTTTTCATTAGACAATTAAAATACTTTAATTTGCATACGAGATATATCTGGATGAGCAGTTCCTAAAAAGTTTGTGATGATTTTTGTCTTTCTGCTTGTAAGTTACCTGTGAATAGCCTGCAATTTTCTTAAGTTTATTTATTGTTTAACCTTGTTGAGCAAATCATTTCTATGAATAACATTTATTCTTAGACTTTTCACATGTTGTATTTAATATTTTGAGATTCTTTCATTGGACACCTATGTCGTATGGTGTGTTTCTGTTCCCTTACTGGACAAATCACTTTTATAATCAGATTTTCAGTGTGAATACTCACAGTTAGAAACAGTTATTTTCCATGAAAATACTGCAGTAAGTGCTTAAAATTCATTAGTTTGGCAAAAATCTCTGCCAGTAAACTTGTTTGCTAGAATCGTCATGGAAAGCAACACAAAGGAAAGGGAACACAGTAAAGCAAATTTAAATTCAAATAAGTATTCTATGTAAACATATTGGGATATTCATCAATTTCTAACAGCAACTAGAATAAAATGTTATCGAACATATTTTAGTGTTAACCCTCAAGCTCCTTCACAATTCTAGTTGTCAGGGGGAAAACCAATATATCGAATGCCCCCTCCTATATAATCGTACTGTCATATCTGCTTCCCTGCCTACTCCCTGTTTACCAATTGATTTATTACTATAAGCACCACCTTAATCTATCCACTACTTATGTAAAAAGTGTCACTTCACATATATTCTGAGTATCTAGCTGCTTATTAAATTGTGCATATTCTGTAATAAACACTTGAAAACAGAAAATTATGTTTTTATCATCTGTTTTAAATAATTTCTGAGTTTTTAATATTTCTTTCCTCCTTCTTATCCCCAGATGTAAAAATGAAATGACAGCCACTGCTTTGTATTAGAGAAAGAGAGATAATCCAGATTCCAAACCTTGGGATTTATTCTTCCATTGCCAGCATCTAAATGACTCCAAAGTCATTATTCAGTTAATAATATGTTTGGACACTCATGGATAACATGGACTGTTTAGTCTTCTTGAACTCTCTTTCCACTGACTCACATTTGTGTATAAAATATTTGCAAACTGTAACTGTTTGACATTGAAGTCCATGAGCTATCTCTACGCAGCAGCCTGCCTGATTACACATTAAGGTAGTCCCAACTGGTTAGATGAGAGCTGGGTAAAGGATTCTCTTCCTAAGTATGAACAGCTTCTGCCTGTATATCTACAAAAGTATTATACACGTAGAAGGCTAGCGATGCATGTATATAGCTCCCACTGACTATAAAGAGAGCTGCAGACACAAATGCATGGCCAGAATTTACCCTGCATGTATTCACTTAACTCCGACCCTTTAACTTTTACAACCCTTCTCCAATTTTGATGTAATAAAAACTTAAATAGTTGTTCACAGCTACTGGAAACTGATTTATCGCCTGTTGACAAGTAGAGCTGATGACAAAGAATTCAATGCAAAACCCTTTCATTTCTTAAACTGTGTTTCATCTGCTGTTAAATTTGATTTAACATTTGAAATGATTTTTGCAATTTGTAAAATGTTTGTTTCACTTTCTGTTGTTGTTAAACAGTGAATCTTGGTCCAGCCTGCCACAATGCAGTGCCACATGGGAAATTCAGTGTTTGGGTGCCAAGTTCATGGGTTGGCAGAGGGTGGGGGAATTGTAACAGCCACACATTAAAGCCCCAATCTGGCATTGTGATTCATGCAGGCAGACTGCTACACTTGCACTGAATCCCATTAAAGTCAATGGGGCTCTGTGTGGGCTCAGCAGTGCACCCGCCCACTGTCAACTGCAGGATTGGGGACTATGATGCCTGGTGCGGAAAGGAGTGCTTTGCATCACTCTCTAATTACTGTGTGTCACAGTTCCAGGGTAACTTCACCTGCATCCCCCCCCCCCATCATGGTTCCTCAAGGGCACCCACTTACGATTTCCAGCTCCCAGCCGTCACCTCTCTTGAGTGGAGACCCAGGTCTCTCTCCCTCCTGACTGGGGTTTTAAGAATGTACAGATCCCTGCCTTACACTGCGATAGCCCCAGCAAACCAGTCTGCCTAAAGACCAGTATCTGTGCTTTGTTTTCTCTCTCTGAGGCTTATGAACAGTGCTTAATTTGCGCCAGGGTTTGCCAGGGCTGAGCCCCGACACCTCTCGGCTTGGGAGTTCTTAGCCCCGGCACCTCTAGGCTTGCTGAGTCAGTTATGAAAGTAAAAAAATTGCTTGAGCCCCAGCGCCTTTCACTACAAATTAAGCAATGGGTATGAACGGTGTATTACCAGCAGCTACAAGTTACCACACAGCTCGTTCTAAGCAAACACATTGATTCTTAAGGTAAAAGCATTACAGAGAAAACAAAACGACAACAAAAAGATTGTATATGCATTCTAAAAGCCTCCCAGTGGTCACCCATGGGTCATATGGGGCCCTACTAACTCAAAGTTTTTCCAACCTTTCCACAAGGGTTGGGGCCCCCTAAGGTCCTGGGGATCTATTTGCTGGATCAGAAAAAAAGACCCCAAGTCAGATTAAACACAGCCTTGGTTTTTTTGTTTGTTTGTTTTTTGCCAAAAGCCATTTCTTTGTCTGGTGGTCTCTGGAAAACCCACTTTGAACCAGTATGTGCAAGCCTTCCCATAGGGTGGCTCCTCTCTGGAGGTGTTTACAACCTATGTGATTTAGCTTAATCACCCCTGTAGCAGGGTGACTACCCCACTCCTAAAATAGAAGGGGTTAAAAGCAGCCCTGGAGAGGGCTGTGGCTGGAGAAGCAGCCACAGCTGGGCCACGCCCCAATCAGGCCCCAACTGGCCTGCATAAAAAGGCTGTGAGCTAGAGGCCCAAGGAATCTCTCTCCAGACTGGGAGAGAGCAGGGCCAGCCAGCCAGGGTACTGATGGTGGTATAATGCTGGGGAAGGAGCAGGCTAAGTGGGGGCGCTCTGGGCTGGCAACTCCCCAGGCTGTAGGGCTTGGTCCAAGGCCCACAGAGGTACTGGGAGGCAGAGGAAGGCAGCAGGTCTGAACCCCTTGCCTATGATGAGTGGCCTTTACACTGCAGTCTGCCCCAGGGAGTGGGGGTTTGGTGATGACTGGTAGTAGCCCAGACTGAGGGACAGTGGGTTGGGGGTTCCCCCAGGAAGGGGAGACCCAGAGGCAGAGTGTGGGAGTACTGCCAGGGGGCAGAACCCTAGAGAAAAGGACATGGGGGCCAGAGCTGTGGCGGATCACTGGCCTGCAGAGGGCGCTCCATGCTGGAAAAGAGCTAATTCCCAATGATCAGCAGGAGGCGCCGCAGGGGTGAGTCTGCTCCTTTACACCCCCCCCCACACACTCTTTTTGGCTCCTAGAGGAGCTGTGATACCCCTGCCTAAAGTTATATACAACCCTGGCCCAGTGTGATACATAAACTTATAATACAGTATAGTCCCCACAGATTTTGCATGTGGTTGAAATATCTGTCACACCCTACAGCTCTGGAAAATTTACAAAATGACATTAGTTTGAGGTGGAAGAAGATACAAACCCATCCTCAGAGAGAAGAGCATTTGCCACCAGACTGGGTAGGTTCTTTCCCCCTCCTCCCCTACTTTTTTTTTAACCAGCTCTGATATTGACTCTTGAGTAAAGAGGGGTAAAAACTGGGTGGACATTTAAGGATACAAATGGAATTTCTCTGGCTGGTAGGGGAGATAGGGAGAACTTCCATCACACATTTTATTGCAGCTTCTGATATACATATTTATTTGTCAGCTGTAATATCTCAGTGCCTTCCAATACCCTTGCAAAGCAAGGAAGTACATTATTCTTCCCATTTTACAAATGGGAAAATAGAGGGGCAGAGAGCTTAAATGACTTGCTCAAGTTCAGATAGGCAGTCTGCAGCAGAGCTAGGGACTGAATCCAGATCTCTTGAGCCCCAGCACAGGGCTTTACCTACAAGACCACCCTTTATCTCTTCTACATTACAACTTTTCCATTAATACATATTTTGAGATGGAGGAAAAAATAATGTAATATGTGTGAGAAAGTCTTTAATTCTCTACTCTCGTACTATGTTGTAAAAAATGCATACATACAATGGGGCACACTTTTCCTGACTTTTGAAAGCTTAACTTTGCAATATTAATGATCTCTTATGCAATTTTTCTATGGCATTTCCTAGTTTTTTTATAAAATTAAATATGAAATTAAAATATATTAACACTTCAAGCTAACCACTGAAAAATGTGTTAGTGACTATATCAAAGACACACACACACACATAAAATCACAAGCATTCTCAAATATCAAAAAATGATGCCAACAAACTATATGGGGAATAGAATTCAGGACCCTGTGATTCCCAACCCATCTGTAAAACAGGGATAATAGCATTTTCCTATCTTACAGAGATGTTTTCAGGTACTCAGATACTAGGGTGATGGGGGGGCATATAAGGATCTTGGATGGATAGTGGCTCTCAGTAGCCTACGGTAATAGATCTTTTGATATTGACAAGGAGGAAGACAGACCTATCCATCGGTGACAGAGAGACAGTTGGGATCCTTACAAATGAAGTGAGAATATTTAAATATTTTCACTGTATAAATATAATTTCTCTGTTGAAATCACTTCCTCTCTATGTTACTGTGCTAAAGAAACAGATCGACCAGCAGGGGAAGTTAACAGATGCATCCAGAAGCGAAGCGACACACTAGGAGAACGCAGTGAAGCAGCTGTAAGAGATGAACTACAATGAGCAAGCTCACCGAAGAGGAGATGAGCTACAAGGGACAGAACTCAGTGAAGCAACTGGAAGAGATGAGAAGCACTAAAAGAGCTGGTAACAGCCCTCAAGCACTCCCCCCCCCCTTAAAAACCAGAACTTAATACATTGAATTTCCCTTACTATTTTTAAGTATCATATTCAGGTCAGCATTTAATAAAAGTTTTCTCAAGGTGATGATGTACCTTACTCTTGCAAGCAGGATTACTGATGGGACAATCAGCACATGACAGAGTTGTTGGGAACTTCAGTGAGCGATGTAATCAGGGAATCCAGCACACAAGCCCACATATTCTTCTGTGGTCAACAACTTCTTTTCTGTTCTCCACTAGCAAGAATCATCAGACCAGATCCTTCGCTGGTGTAAATCACCATAGCTCCAGTGAATTCAGTGTAGTTAAAGTGGTTCGCATCAGTTGAGCATTTGACTCAGTCTGTGTGACTTGCCATATGAGATCACGCCAATGGTCCATACTCTAGCAGTGGCCTTTGCCTGATGCCACATAATTGGTGGGAATAGCAGGGTGACTATTGTCCTCTAGTCACATAAAAAGTGTGGAAAAACATCCTGAAGTCCCCAAAACACCTGATTTTTTGTTCCTTAAACATGACCCACACTTAGATCTTCACCTTTTTCTCCTGATATGGTAGAGAAATCTAGACATTTACTTCCATTTCCAGTAATGCCAGTCTAAATAAGCTCCAAAAAGCTGTCTCTTTGTTCTGTTTGTATAGTGCCTGGCACAATGGGGCCCCAGTCCATGTCTGCAGCAACCAGGTGCTACCACAACACACATAAATAACAATTAATACTGAATAATAAAGAGAGTCTCCAAGTGGATGAACACGCTGCCACATACATGTATATATTTTGGCGAGAATAATAAGCACTATTTTTCCCCTTCCAAGTTCACCTAAAATTTTAGGCAAAACCAAGAAGAAGGGAAAAGAGGAGCAGCCAAGAAATGTTTCCAGAACTATGATGATACTAGGAGTTGAGACTTTAAAAATACACAAAGTAAAAACTATTTCCCCATGCTAATTTTTCCCCTACTGTTACTCATGCCTTCTTGTCAACTGTTTGAAATGGGCCATCCTGATTATCACTACAAAAGTTTTTTTTCTCCTGCTGATAATAGCCCACTTTAACTGATCACTCTCGTTATAGTGGGTATGGCAACGCCCATTTTTTCATGTTCCCTGTGTATATATATCTTCCTACTGTATTTTCCATTGCATGCATCCGATGAAGTGGGTTTTAACCCACGAAAGCTTATGCCCAAATAAATTTGTTAGTGTCTAAGGAGCCACAAGTACTTCTCTTTTTTTTTTTCAAAATACAGAATGCCTCCCTGAAGTTACCACTATCCATTTGGATTTTATTCATATTAGGGCCTACATGTTTCACTTGCAGATATGCAACCTTGTTTGCAATTGTCAGATAGGACAAGCTAAGAAGAGTTGGACTAGGTTTGTACTTGGGAAACAAATAGGGAAAAACTAGGAAGTGATGTAAATAATTCAGTAGACGACAATCTTTCTTCTGAGTCCATGCTAAATCAATGCCTCAGACATGGTTTTAGGAGGCATAGTGCTGTCTTCTGGAAGAAATGTAAAAGAGGTTTTCGTGTCTGGCAGTTCTTAAATAGTCCCTAAATCCCAAATCAATGTAGCCAAATTCCAGTTCAGGTAGTTATACTCTGACTTCATAAATTCTCTCTGCAGTTTCAATTAAAAATTATATTCTTACCTGTAAGAAAAGTCCGATAGGATTTAAGAGGAATGAAGCCAATATGGTTCTAAAGGAACTAAACAGTCACAGAATTTAATAGAGAATAATATCCTTTCCAGATTTTTTAAACCATCATATAGAATTTTCTAGAAGAGATGTCATTCTTAATTAAATTCTACTGAGTTCTACTTAAGTTCAAAGCAAGCTAGTGCTAGATGATGATGATGGTAGTGAGGAATATGATATAAATGCTGACTAGATAAACAATTAGATATATGCCCTCATTTGATATGCCTCTGATGTGATATAATGTGAATGTTGTTAGTTTTCCATTCTTGTTTCTGACATGATTCCTGCACATATAACCCCTCATCCTACAAACACAATGCATGTGAGTACTCCCACTGATGCTAAGGGTAATACTCAGATGCATCAAGTTACTCACATGTGTTTGCAGGAGCAGTGTCCTAATTTATATAGTTGTTGGGATCTTTTAAAATGAAAGGTACTGTATGAATGCAAGATATTAAGAGATGCACAATGAGGTGATGATGTGCTCTGTGTTCTAAAGACTTGGTGAAATAAATAAAAAATGTCAAATATCCTGCTCAATTTTTAGCCCACTCAGTATCAATTTTTAGCCCACTCAGTATCTCTTAAAAACAAGCTAAACTTGAATTTCCCTAAAGTCACTAATTTCTGTACAAAGCTCTAACCTCACAAAAGTCATAGCAGCAACAGTGGGTGTAAGGGACTTATATCTATACTTCGTTTACTTTCTCACCTATTTTTTTTAAAGGGGAAAAACATTTTCCTGTGTATCTTTGCAGTGGATAAAAATGTCAGAAATCAAAAATATGTTTGCAGATGAAGAAAATATTTGTAAAAGGACTAAAAGAGAGATCTTAGCTAGTGACATATGGTAGGAAAATTCCTGTGTCTTATTCCTTCATTTCTTAATGCTGATTATCTTATTTCACACATATCAAGCATTTTGTCTAAGGGGCATTAGTGTATTTGGTGATGAGATGAAGGCAAGCTAATGCAGGCCTGACAAGAACTCCCTGTCACCAGGCCTCCTGGGCCCAGAGATCAGTGTTCTTAAAATATTAGGATTTGATAGAGTTAACACTAGACCCTCAAGCAGATGGTTTGGAACATTCTGTCAACATTGCCAGCGATTACTGCAAACAGATTCTTGTTACATTGATAGCCCCTCTGGGACCCTAGTGAAGTGCTTTCTAACCTCGGCATCTCAGAAAAGAGTGCCATTTCTCGGACCTCTTTCAAGCAGGAAGATTGTGCATGCCTCGGAAACAGAACCATCATCACTGTGATATTAGAATCTCCATAATCCACAGCCATTCTGAGTGGAAATGGATTTTAGTCTCTTTATTTTGGATAGACCTTTCATTTTATGCAGCTCGCTGTACTTCGGATGCAAGTGGAAGTAAGTTTGCAAGTGGGGATCCATTTATATTATCTTTTTTCAGTTTTTGTAGTTCATACTGCAATCACAAAACCTCAAGTTTAGATGCACCATCATGTAACTTCAGTTATATTTCCTGCTTGTCTAACAAAAAACCTCTGTGTATATGAGACCACATCCTATCATACTGATTTATCTCATCCTTTCCTTGTACTCCCTGTTTTTCTGTCCATATCCATCCGTTGTCTCATCTTATACTTAGTTTGTAAGCACTCCACAGTGAAGATTTTTTGTTCTACCTTTCTACAGCACCTAGTACAATACGAGGTCCTGGTCCATGACTATGATAATATAAATAATAATATCTAGAAATCTTAAATACAGAAAACATGAGCTTATACAGTACATACTGGTCAGGAACATTCTGCAATTCCTGAACAGCTATGGGCCATTCTGGAATCTCAATTACTCCACCATAAATCAGGAGTTATTCTTTTCACTTCCACAGAGATGCTCCAGATTCACGCTCATTTAAGTGTAATTTGAACTTGGTCCCACATTACCCCAAAACACTAATATATTTACAGAATTTAACACAACTATAATCTCTCATAAGAAATACTTTTGGAGACTGGCCATTGCTACTGCACTATTGTAGCCTTTTCATCACAACACATCAGAAGCAAATTTAGAAAGGACTTTGCAAGTATCAGCTTCTGTGCTAGAAGCTTGAAGCATTACCAAGTGGTTAATGTCCCTTTTTGTCCTGAATTTGGTGTCTCATAATACAGCATACACTGACAACAGAAAAAAAAACCTGCCTATTTATCCTCCCAGCTGGAAGTCATTCTGCAAAGCAATTAACTGCTTTAGAAGGATTGATGGGGTTTAGAATAAGGATGGGGAGCTGGTCTGAGAAATATAAAAACTGGTTCAAACTTTTGCCTGTCCCTCAGATAGGACCTGATCCAAAAAATGTTGAAATCTGACAAAGTTTTATTAAGTGAAAGACCAAGTGGTTTCCTTTCCCTCACCCCTTCTCTGGGTGAGAATTACATTCTCATCTAGAGAGAGCAGCCAGGTTGTCTCTGCTCCCACACCACTGTCAGGTCTTCTGTGAGGAGGGAAAGTTACAAGACCTGCTCCTTTCTTTCAGTTACAAGATGCAGATGGCGTAACTCAATAACTCCTCCGATGTTAATGACATTTCTGGAACTTTCCCAATGCATGTATCCCAGAGGGCACCATAAACTTATTAAGCCTTCAAGGCATATATAAAGTATCATTCTCTGGGGCACAAGAATCAGAAAGACACGGAGATTTTTGCTAAGAATTATGTACTGCAGCAGCAGGAACGTGTGGAAATATTTCTGGTGCTCTAAGGAAGGGAAGGGAGCTTCTTAAGTTGTTTCCTGAAGAGTACTACCACCAGAGATGGGCTCCCAACCCCCATTTCCCTACACACAATCTGCAATGATAAGGAGAGAGTTACCGCTCTGTTTAGCCCCCCCAAAAAAGGCCAAAGGAGAGGGACACGCTTTTTCTGTCTTCCTCTTAAACAGCACCCACACTGGAGCCAAATATATTTTAGTAACTCAAAACCATATATTAACCCTCTCCAGTCACAGATTCAGACACACAACAAACCACCAAGTCACATGTGGGACCACACAAGCATGATCTTCTAATTGTATCCCTTGTCCTCCATTTTTCTCCATTAATTCTCACTGTAGACAGGGTGAAATCCTAACCCTATTGGAGTCAATGAGAGTTTTGCCACTGACTTCAACGGGACCAGAATTTCACCCCATGTCTTTTGTTGTTCTGTAAAATGCCCTACACACTTTGAGTGCTAAATCAGTCTAACTACATGAAATAATTTAAGGACCAGTGCCTACTGCTGGTGGGGTAAGAGAGAGCCCAGAGGTCACTGGGAAGCTCAGAGAGCTTCAGCATTTCAGAAAACTATCCGAATATTTGGATGTCTATCCGAGCTATTGAACCTACTGAGATTTGTCTCATTGTTTTTTTTAAATGTTAACAGGCTGTTATTCCAGGGTCTTTACTTATAAATCACAGATAAGCCCAAACTGACCATTGCCAGCTGATGACAGTTCAGTGGCTTGAGTTAGATCGTCTCAATCCAGTTCCTAGTGGACAAGTGTCTACCTAACAAAAACAGCCATTATAATTGGCACTGGGCAGAGAGCAAGGGCTGAGTGGGCCAGAAGGCTGGGCAAGTTTTTGAGTTAGGATAGGCTGTCCCCTGGGAATAAGGCAGAGGAGGGATGGTGTGGCAAAGTATGCACAGAAGCCATGTTGTATCATCTTTTTCAAAAGAGGATTTCAGCATGCAGCAATACAATTTCACCATCTTTGAGGAGAACTGAATCCACATAAGGCCAAATCCTATTCCCACTGAAGCCAATGACAAAACTCAAATTGGCTTCAGTGGGAACATGATATGGCCCTTAGTTAATAAATAAATATATGAATTTGCTTAGGGACAAATCTTAGTCTCATTGAAGTCAGTGGTTTTTGCAGCTGATTTCAAAGAGCTCAAGATTTGGCCAATTTTAAATAAATAAAAACAAAGTCAGCACATATATTTAGATAGACAGACAGACAGAGTCTCAGGAAAAGGACCATTTCTTCCCACATGTTCTTTTGATCCAAAGCCCAATGAAGTCAGCAGGAAGACCCCCATCAGCTTTAAAGGGCTTTGGATTAGGCCCACAGTGCCTCATTTCTGACTGGGGCCCTCTGGAGTGCTACTGCAATACAAATAACAACAAAACAAAAAAAAGGGGGAGCCCAGTAAACCAGATCCTGCTTAAGCCAGTACTTCAACAATCAGAACCTTTAAAAAAAAAAAAAAAGCAGGTCCCTAAAGTATTTTTACTGGTGAAAAGTGGAAGTTTTGTGGTGACTTTTTACATTAAACAATCAAAGTCAGCTAATTTTTGTCTTCCAGGCTTTCAATACATTCACAGTTCCTTTTGCAGACATGTTATAAGTTGAATTGCCCAAAACGTAATTGTAGAAAGTAGCTCAAATCAAGAAGTACAGGATACTTGGTATCCTTTTCTGGGAGGATGAGGCCTCACCATCTGTAGAGGGTGGGTAACAAGTGACACAGCGTCCCCTGCTGGCGTATCCATAAAGCAGATAGTTTCAAAGGATCCCAGCAGAGGCTGCACCTTGCTGAAGGTAGGATAGTGCCTTGACTATCACTGAGGGCCCGATCCTGCAAACTACCATCTCACTACAATAACATACTTGACTGCAGTAAGAAGATTAAAACAAGAAATGGAAACAAACAAAAAGATAGCAGGAAAGATATATGTGTGACAGCGTTATCAAAAGGACCGCAATGAGACTTCTCATGGTATACTCAGTGGTACATGTTTTCAGTCTCAGGACCCAGGATTTTATTTTGTAAGAGCAAAAAGACAAAATATTTTAAAATCCCACTAACATGGCCCATAGCTCTCACTAGAAAGAGTTGCTAACCTCCTCATTCATTAGCTCATCTTGCTGTGGTGCTCAGAACACCTGCACTATTCAATTCTTTTCTTGGATTTTTTTTAATAAGAAAAAATTAACAAAGTAAAATTTGTTGACAGTGCTCACAGTCAACGCAGTGGGTGTTCTACCTATGTGCTGTCACATCTTCCATGTTCATTTCTGCAGGTGCTAAATACATGCTGACAACAACATATGTTACCAATCTTAAATGTGTGCGTGTGTGTGTGTGTGTGTGGTGGGGTTTTGTTGGTTTTTTTTTAACCTTGTAATTAAAGATTGCTCACAGCTTGAAAAAATAATACAGGTGAAAGCTGCTTCTACCCAGTGAATTCTACTCTCCGTTTCTTGCCATTTGGGTAGTTCATTAATGTTGCACAGAAGGAAAAAGAAGTAGATTCTTATCTCCAGATTAGTAGTTATTAAATAAAATGTAAGACACAAGTCTGAAATTATGATATGCTCAAAAATCTATTAGCTCTCTTTGGTATCACCCCTTCCCCTGTGTGTCTTTAGTTCTCTTCCTAAGCTCTCTTTTTGTTTATTTTCATCTCTCATTTTAATCTTCTTAGTCCTGCCAAGCACGTTATACATGGCATCCAAAGGAGTGCTATATATATTGCAATATAGACAGGACTCTCCTATTCATTTGCACATAACTAAACTGAAACTATTAATGACACAATTTTTATTTTTGCATGTTTAATATATTACAACTTCCTAAGTATTATTCATTTTATATATTACATTAATTAATATTCCTCAATGCCACACAAGATCACTACACAGTATCTGATGTACACACAAATCAGAAGATAAATAGGTATATAAAGCAGAACATTTAAGGAAGGGATTTTTGCTCTGTATAATCTAATTATACTAGCTACCTTGGGTCAACTGAAATAAATACAGCTAGACCACTAGATCAATTAGAAATCTGCCAAGAAAATGAAAAATAATTGCATGATGTTTAAAATGAGGGAAACAACAGTACATTAAATGCAAAGTAATGTCATTTTACATTACAGCCAAGACATCACATTCTGGCCAAAATATTACACACAAAAAAGTAAAGAAATTCAAACTTACAGAACACAGAACAAGCAGACCTTATCATCTCTCTTTGCAAACATGATATAGTAAGTGGTAATGTTTAGTATTAAAATACTACAGTTAGGTTTGAGATGCTCTGGGAACCAGAACTTTTTAATTCCTCATTTTTCTTGTGCAAAATTTCGGTCTTCTCACTGGATTACATTTCCATTTCTTGAAAAACACCTATGTTCTGAGAAAAATGCAAATGAGCTTCTAATACATAAAATTATACCTGTCTTAGCTTTATCGTATATGGGTCTATTTGAATGTGTAACTGTATATGTACATTTCAGAGGGGTAGCCATGTTAGTCTGCTTCAGCAAAAACGACGAGGAGTCTTGTGGCACAAGACTCCTTGTTGTATATCTAAGCATTCACATACTACAGTAATGGAGAGCCACATATGTACCTAAATACTGTACACAGATATGAAGACCCAGAGAGACCAATATCGGCACACTGTAGCAATATGGAGTACTACATATTGAAGTTATATTTAGAACGTAGTAAAAAAATATTGCCCTGCATATGCACAGTCCCAGATCCTGACAGTTTAGCTATTCCTAAGCCAAACTTGATCAAACATGGCAAGGGCACTTGTCTTTATTGATAACTAAACCCAAGACAAATTTGAAATGATAAAAATTAACTCAGCTCTGATTTAGTTGAGCAGCAGGGGAAACATAATTTAATATTTGCTTTAACAGCTTTTCTCAACTCAGAATGGCGTAACTCGGTTTTCTGGTCTCAAACTTTCTCTCTCACATAAATCCCAACTCAAGTTCACCTTTGGGCACAATTATGAGAAATTTCAATTGAAAAGTAGGCGTATCCAATAATAATAGCAGCATATAATGAAAAGGTCTCCTCTGTCATATATGGCATCTACCACAACACTATCATGTTGAGAGCTAGAAGATTATATCTGGTTTCCCTTTATATCTTCCTACCTTTCAGCAGCATAAATTGATCCAAAACTGTATATTGAACCACGAGTATAGAATTAGACATTTTAACACTGTTAGATACAATCTGTTATCTGCTTAAAGAAACACGCATGTTTCAGTCTACCTATAGCACACGTGCCTGCACATATAACTTACCTTTACTAAACTCTGTGTGGTTTTTTCACAAGTATTAGATTCTACTCCAGCCCTTATAAAGGGTTAACATACAGATGCTGTGAGTGGAATGTATAATCTTTAAGGCCCTGGAGTATTAAGACATATCTGCTCCTTAGGGTCCATCTCTGTCCATAATCAATTTCTTCCCTTGGAGAACATTAATTGTCTCTAATGATAGCTTTCCATCAATACATCCTTGATCTTAAAAGGCCTGTACAGCTTTTTCCTTTTATTCAATCAAATCATCTCTACAATTGCCCTCCTTTAGTAAGATAATACCTTTTAAGCCTTGTATTTTAATATAAAAAATAAGAGGTAGCAGCAAATTCTAATGGAAGTGCTAACATTTGAGAACCAGGATGATGGCTTCCATTATCCTAAATAATGTTTGAAGATTACAGAAAGCACTGTGTTTCAAAAGGTGGAAACTAATCCCCCGCTTTCAAATTATTCCTTATATAAAAATCTGTTCTAACATTTGAAAATTTTGTGCCCCAACTACAGCAGCATATATTTAAAATATTTGAATATAAAAGATAATTTTCAGGTCGGGGGGAAGGGAGGAAGGAAAATAATGACTATTTATAAGCACTAAATGCTGAATAATTTTAGGAATTGATAGCCTAAAACACTGCTGCCCTTTATTTTTCCATTCTGCAAATAAGCCATCCCTGCACTCTTCACTCAAACCAGTACAACCCTAATCAGAACTCCCTCAAATTATTTAATTTCTTGATGGCTCAAAAACTCAATCTCCTAGTGACCCACTAATGTGGCTTGCTTTCCCCACCCCCTTCCCTTCCTTGTACATGCTTTTCTAAAGGCGTGGAAATTCAATTTTTTGCCATTCAACTGATTTGTTTCCATTCAAATAGAGGATTTCTCTTGTGCTGCTTTATCGAGATTGCCCAGCACAAAACTGTGTTTCTGCCCATATTCCAGCAGCATGCTTTTGCAGAAATTGCGCTACTGTTTATAATGACTCAAGGACCTAGTGAAGAAACATTGATGGGACAAAAGACCTCAGCCATTTGGAATTCTTTCCTCGGTAATTTTTACATCCAGCATGAACATGATAGAATTTCCTTGTTGCCTATACAGTATCATTTTTATCTGAGCAGGGATATGAAGCAGTTTCTCTGTAACTGACTTGCATCCATCATTAACTGCAACACTAGAGCTTTGCTCTTATTCAGAAATCTTCACACACAAAAAAAAAAACACTGAGAAACAAATAACATCAGGAAACTCTGAGAAACATAATAAAAGGCAAAACACAGCTAACTAAAAGGAATTTTAAAAACACACACTAAAAAACCTATGAATTTAAAAACAACAAACAAAATCTGTATGGATTTTGTTTTCATTTTTCATACAGGCATGTATGTTACATCACCTGCTGCTCATTTTACCATACGGCATAAACTCCACATAGTGTTTTGTAAATATATCAATGGCAAAAGCAACATAAAAAGAAGAAATGGTGGAAATATGAAAAAGCTCAGAAATATAGGTAGGTAGGTACAATCAATCCAACAGTATCAAACCTAAATAAAAAAAAAAGGAGACCAGTTAACAACCTAGATAAGAGATGAAAATTGCCAATGAGGCAGATCGAGTTTATTCAATGCCCTGATAAGCACCTATTTGCTCTTCCCCATAATGCTCTCTCAGTATTTATAAATTATCATTTAATTATGCTGGCAAGTGGTAATTGTCAAATAAAGCTCAGATAGGCATAAGCCCTCAGGCTGCACATGACAGAAAAATATCTGTTAAAGCTGGGCTGATTCACACGCTTAGGAAATCATTTCCTTTCTTCTTTTTATCCTTGCCAACAAATTATATGAACTGGCACTTTGTGCTTTGTAGGCATTTTGAAGTCTATGCAGATTACAGGAAAGAAAAATTAGTTGTTTCAGTATCTACGATTCCTAAATTATTCTGCTGATTTAAGACACCATGTTCTGTTTTAACAAAAGAGTGCCAAAGATCAAGGAATCAGAGCCTTCCTTTGCTTAGAATTTATGACCAGGGTCACTTTCAATTGGGTAAATCAAGATTTGGGGAATTATTTAATACTGTGCATAATAGATTTTATATAGAGCAATAGTGAAAATATGACATTTATCCCATTAGGATAGAAACACTAAGCAATATTTCTTTAAAAGTCCCTTACTACTTAGATTCAACTATAAACCCATTAAACATACCATATACACCTATAAGCGGGTTTTGAAGTGTTTTTGGTTTAGAGCATAGATATCTAACTACTACGATGCACATAAAAATTATTTCAAACAGGTAATTAATACACAATAATAATAATAATAATAATAATAAATAGTCACTTTATTTGGTGGTTTAACCTGGAATTGGCTTGGGAACCATACATGGATCAAATTTATGGCAGAAGAGCAGATATTTGCAAAAAACTTGCAGAGAAAACACCCCTTTTATACAATGTCATAAAAGCATATGCTGCAAAAAGAGGCTTTTTAATGTTTCTGTATACAAATAGCACAAGCCCACAATTACAAGGCTAGCCAGAAGTGAAGAATTAAAACTCTGACCTTCATTCAACCTACCTGGGCAACAGTACTGCTACATACATACAGTACGGTATATGCTGTATGCTCCATGCTGTTTAAAGACCTCTGTGATACCTTGGTCAATGGGGAGGGATCAGGATGACTCCCAGGCTTTGTTTCCACTCTCTCTAGCCATGCAAGTATTCTTACTGCCCTCATCACCATGATGAAATAAGATTTCTTTATTTTTAAGCATACAGTAGACAGTATTAATGGATATTCAACTCCAAGATGTGTCAGTTAGTTATAACTGGTCACAACTGATGAAATCCTTGTTCAACTGACACCAGTGGGAATTTTGCCATTGACTTCAATGGGGCCAAAGATTCCTCCTATGGTATTTTTTCTATTCCATCAAAGACACTGGGGCTTTGAACCTTTCAGGAACAGGAAGCAGTTTAGGCAGCAGATAAATCGTGTGAAAGGATTTAAGCAAATCATAAATCTTTACCTTTCTGGGCCACTAGTGAAGGAAACCACTGCTGGTTAGTGATGAATACTGGGTTGGCATCAGCAACCACAGCACAGAGTAACATACCACACTGTGCAGGTGTGGATGGAAGAAAGAACACCGCGATATTCTGAATAAACTACTGGCTGTATAGAAGAGTGTGTGACCACCTTCGCCTTGAACCTCCCTCGAGTTCCCGGCATTGATAAATGCACAAGATGCAGTCTACCCACGCATACGCTGGCTTCTAAGTGAAATTTTTCAAATAGTTATTCACTGAAAAATGCAATCTCAGGTCAACCAAAGCTATTCATGAATTCCAGTCAAATTCAGCTAGGTTGGGTTATTTCTGTTTTTGAGAAAGTCGTTTAGCCTTTTCATTTTGCAATGTTTCATTTCAAATTTAGCTAGATTTATTTAAAAAACAAAAACGGATAATAAAATGACCAGAACAAAATGGAAAAACAGGAAAAAAATGGTTTCAGGTCAAACCAAAATGAAACATTTGGGGGATTTTTTGATTCAACCACCAAACTGAAAACTCAACTATTTGCTACATATACTGCCTCAACCCAGCAGGAGAGGATCTCCCTCACAAATGAGAACACAGACAGGACTCCTGTCAAGATCTGCAGCCATTTGCAACATTGATGCGATGCATGTGGTCTTCCCCAGATTAGAAATATCAAGTGGCGAATCATCTTCCCAGTAATGAAATGAAGCAGCTGTTGGCCAGGCAGCAGAATCCCAAAGGCCGTGTGTTGAACTGGTTATATAAGCAACACATAGCCAAGACACCATTTTCATCCATGCTGTTCCACTTACCCAGCAAGCCTGCTAAATGAGCAGAGGAGAAGGCGAGGATCTGAGACTGCTAGTAGTAAATATCTCCAATGGCTGACGGTGGGACACGAGTTGGCATAGGCGGAGACTCCATGGGTGCTGCACCGCTAGCCAGCTCCACCCGTCCCAGCACCTCCTGCCCGCCGGTGGCCCTGCCGATCAACTCCTCCCCTCCCTCCCAGCACCTCAGCTGTTCCATGGCATGCAGGAGGCTCTGGGGGGAGGGGGAGGAGTGGGGATGGGATGTGCTCGGGGAAGGGGGCTTGTGGAGTGGGGCAGAGTGGGAGCAGGAAGAGGTGGAGTGGGGCCTGGGGCTGAGCAGGGTTAAGCACCCCCAGGGACAGGAGGAAGCCAGTCCCTGTGCTAGTTGGGGAGGGCGCTAAGTTATACAGAGAATTCTTTCCCAGGTGTCTAGCTGCTGGGCCTTGCCCACATGCTCAGGGTCTAACTTATCACCATATCTGGGGTCAGAAAGCAATTTTCCCCAGGTTAGATTGGCAGAAACCCTGGGGTTTTTTTCGCCTTCCTCTTCAACATGGGCACAGGTCACTTGCATGTTTAAACTAATGTAAATGGTGAATTTTCAATACCTTGGAGTCTTTTAATCATGATTTGAGGACTTCAGTAACTCAGCCAGAGGTTATGGGTCTACTAAAGGAGTAGGTGGGTGAGGTTCTGTGGCCTACCATATGTAGGAGGTCAGATGAGATGATCATGATGATCTCTTCAGGCCTGAAAGTCTATGAGAAGGTGAAGAGTCTGCACCTGGCACAAAGCAGAGGGCCAACTCATAGGGACTCTCATAGCAACACCTCAAGGCACTTTGATGTGCCACAAAAAGTTGGTCAGTGGTAATAATGCTGGTACTAGCAGGGTGCTATCGTGGATATGCTTGTGTAGAGACAATCACTGTTTTGTTCCAGCAATACAGGCAGGAAGCTCTGGACAAGCCCTGTCACACAAAATGCTGCAAACAATGAAAGATAACCAGCAAATCACCGAAACACAGAGGCAAGAGCATTGCATCCTGGTTACGTACATGGATCCTAGATTCAAAATACCAAGGTTGCTTTCCTGCCTGGGAGAAAGAAAAACCACTGTAAACAGACAATTGTTAGAGTTGGCTGGGTACATTCAAGAAGGCCCTGATCCAAAGGCCAAGTGTTATGGTACAAATTGGACAGAATCACAGCAACATGAAGCCAGAAGTTCACATGGGGAAAGGTCCTTGTGGAACAGCCTGGAGAACTTTGGACTTGACAGTAGTGTCCCAACCGCCAGGATTCAGCTGAGACTGGCTACACAGAGAATCAACAGATATCTCCAGGATACCATCACTGCATCTGGCAATACAGAATCTCTGCTGAACTGGCAGTTCCAGGAGCACCTTTGGTCAGTCCTGTTTCACATAGCTGGACATCACCTAAACTGCCCCATTCATTCATCCAATGTTCATGCAGCATTTTTCCACAGCCAGTGCTATACATTCACCAACCGGTGAACTTTTTTTCCAGCGTAGAGAGGCTTGAATTAATTAAAGTGAACACACACGTGTTTCCAGAATGCCAGAGCACTTGGCTAGTAGAGGGGGACCAGCTATGCAGGACCTAAGCACTAATACTCCATAACAGCCACCAGCTTTCTTCTTTACAGAGAAAGCACATGCTGCCTCTTTCCCTCACCCCTTGCAGGCCATTTCATAATGAGACTTCACTCAGTGAGTTACAGGGAAAGGGGTTTCACTGAGAGACAAAGGCAAAGAACTACTTAGCAGATAGCAAAGAAGGGAATACAGTCTTCACATCAGAACCGTTTCTGTCTCTCAAGTGTCTATTTTGTTTTCGTAGTTGTTTTCAGCGGCTCCTTTATACACATGTCCATTCTGCAAATGGACAAGTGGGACTGACCTCATTTTTCAATAAAATCCTTTGCTTATGCATTTTTCAGTACATATGATCTGTTGAGAGAAACTGCAGGCATCTCATGGAACATGTATCTAGGGATTTCTAAGGGGCCTATCATCATAGTACCTAAGCAACAAGCAGTTGGCTGCCGAAAAGTGCAGCATATTTGCCAAGCTCAACTGGCCATATTGAGGACTGATAAAGCTTCTGCTTTGGGGGAACTTGAAACCGTGATATCGTCTACTAGCAATGAGTATGACCCTGCTGCTGACAGTTTTTATGTTTATGGGCCTTCATATTTAGAACAATATTTTGCAGCACCTGCGCAGCATGTGATGTTAAACAAAGCTACTAATGTAATTCTGGATAGGGAATGAGTGTGTGAGGAGCAGTCTCCTGTACTAGGTGAATTAGTGCTGAAGCATTATACACAAAATGGGCTCAGGAAGGCTTCTGATCGGAGGCATGCTGGTGATATAATGAAACAGGAGGAGGATGATTGAGTCATCATATCAATGAAACGACATATATAAGGAAATAACAGTATAAGAAGTTATCTGGAAGTAATGGATGCTTTAATACACAGACCTAAGGCCAGCTGCCTTTAGCACCAGCAGGAACAGAGTGTAGTGGACTAAAAAACAAAAACAAACAAAAAAACCACCACAGGACTGAGTTCAGAGATCTGGATCCTGCTTGCCTTGCTCTCAGGAGTGCCATGAAGCTTAATGCATCAGTATTTGCAAAGCACTGTGCGATCCTGAAGAAATGCACAGCACCATTATCGTTCCATACTTGCATAGAGTGTGTAGACACATACGTAGCCAGCCATAACCAATTAAATGTGCTATTACGAGTTATAAAATGGGGATTCCCAACTCCCTGCACAGGGATCCCCCCTGTTAAGCCTGCTCTGATATTATGTCCCTGCCTTTTCACATGGATCTGTAACTGTCAGGCCTGACAACAGGGCACCAGAGTTGGTTTCCCCTCCTTCCCACCTTGCCTGCAGATTGGAGGCAGGGCATGCTCTGGGTATTCAGAGATTTCAAAACCCTGTGGAGCAGTGGTTCTCAATCTTTCTGGGCTGAGGACCCATCGGTAAACCTTGATGGCCTGTCACAATCCAGTAAATAGCTTTAGTGCAAAAAATATCTGGCTTACCAAATATTTCTCACATATCATACACAATGTATTAAGGACTAAATAAGCACGCCATGCGTACCATAGGGGAAGCTCCTGTCCCATAAGGGTGGTTGGGCTTGGCTTTTTGCTCCAGGCAGCACCACCCAGATTTGGCTCGCTCCCCTGATGGGGGACCAGGCAGACCAAATTTCTGTGAATGGCATTGTGACCTGGCGCATGGGTCACAGCACCATTCAATCACATTTAGCCCCATCATCATGACAGTGTGGTGGCTGGGCCAAACCTGAGCAGTGCTACCATCCTGTGCACTAGGTCGAAATTCCCACAGTGGTAGCCAAGTCAAGTCCAGCCAGCCCTGTTGGACAGAAGCCACTACTGCAGGTTGAGTGCAGAGTGGGTTCTGCACGTCCCCTCCCTTTGAGGGCCTCCTATCTCCCCCTGGGGCAGGACCTGACCTCCGATATCCAGGCCTCCCACCTCCCTGGAGGCAGGACTCGCACTTCTCCCCCACAACAGGCCTCCCATTTGACCCTTTCACACATTCTGGCAACACAATTTTGGGTTAGGGAGATGGGGTAGGTGAGGTAAAGAAGGGTGTTGGAACAATTTGTATAGTGGAGGTGATGAGAGCCATTGAACCAAACTGTAAACCCTGTATGAGACGGAAATGGCTGGGATAAGGGCTGGTTTAAGTTTTGGAGGTTCATGGACTTGCATAGGGTTTGTCCTATTGCCGTATCTGGGGGCTGGAAGGAATTTCTCCTCAGCATTTTGGCTGTACTGCACAAGCATTTTTTTCTCTCCTGCATCCAGCTGAGGTCAGCAGCAAGGACTTACTGTTAGTTCTTTGGTAGCATTTTCCGTACACTTTCTCCTTTGATGACAGACATGATGGTTGCATCTGACCAATGCTGAGATGTGGCAAAAGGTAGCATTGGCATTTAGCAGGTCTTAGATTATTATTTCTTTATTATTGCAACCAGGTAAGCAGGACTTCTTTGTGGTGGAAGGTGGGTGCTTTCCCCCCAAAATTTGGGCATAGGTCTGGGAGCAAGTGGAGCTAAGCCACACAAATGCTGGTGATGGTGAAAATAGGATCTTGCTTAGATATCTGACAAGATCTGGTGGGTCTAATCTCCCCAGATAAAAATTTGACAGACAGGATTGTAGATAAGAACTGACACTCCCCTTGTCAGCCTGGGTGACATTGTAAAGTGAGTATAGTGGCATTCTGGTGATGAAGCTGCAGTCAGTGGCCTTTGAACTAAGACACTTATCTGTGTGGTTATGGTACTCTTGCATCAAGAGGGGTAGCAGCCATGCCAGATTCCTGATTTTATATAGACACATAGATAAATACAGAGAAATAGAGGAAAAAATGGGAAAATTAAATCTGAAAACTCCCAGCCTTGGTAATATCCTTTAAACCAGTTTTATAAGAAAGGCCCTACCAAATTCACGGTCCATATTGGTCAATTTCATGGTCACAGGATTTTTTAAATCGTAAATTTCATGATTTCAGTTATTTAAATCTGAAATTTCATGGCATTGTAATTGAAGGTCCTGATCCAAAAAGGAGTTGTGGGGGGGGGGTCACAAAGTTATTGTAGGGGGGGTATAGCACTGCTACCCTTACGTCTGCGCAGCAGCTGGTGGCGGCACTGGCTTCAGAGCAGGGCAGCTGGAGAGCGGCGGCTGCTGGCCAGCAGCCCAATTCTGAAGGCAGAGCCGCCATCAACAGCAGCACAGAAGTAAGGATGGCAGGGTACGGTATTTCCACCTTTACTTCTGCACGGCTGCCTGCAGAGCTGGGCCCTCAGTCAGCAGCCGCCACTCTCCAGCCGCCCGGCTCTGAAGACAGTGCAGAAGTAAAGGTGGCAATACTATGACCCCCCTAAAATAACCTTGTGACCCCCTCCCTGCAACTCCCTTTTAGGTCAAGACCCCCCCAGTTTGAGAAATGCTGGTGTCCCCTGGTAAAAGCACACAAAAGACCAGATTTCATGGGGGGAGACCAGATTTCACGGACCGTGATGCATTTTTCATTGCCGTGAATTTGGTAGGGCCCTATTTATAAAGGGCCCTATTTATTTATTTATATATAATTCTTTCCTCAATTTTTTTTCCACAATCTAATCCCTCCCACTTTTTTTTTTAAAGGAAAAAAAGACTACTAATTTTTCTTTAAAAAGAATATTCATGAGCAACACACCTCACGCCTGTGCTACAAAAGAGCCTGGAACATATATTTTTAAACTTTCAGGGTTCCCTAAGGAAGAGTTTTTATGAACAGCAGGGTTATTTATCACATTTACAATTAAGACAAAACTTAGCATCTTTAAGGTATTTTCAGATCAATGCCTGAAATGCTTTTGCATAGTCATGACTGAAATTAATTATTTTCTATGTTATAAACTGATAATCTTGGGGAAACAAGACTTATTGGTGGAATGATAAATTCCTCCATGTGTCCAACTTAAAGTGGTGGCTGGAGAGGTTGTGAAACTTATTCTGTGTATATGGTTGCTTTTTAACATTTTATAGCAGTTTGTACTGGAGCCAGTCTGATGTTAATAGCACAGTAGCACGGCAGTAGTTGTAGAATCTCTGGAATGTGGTGTACACATTTTAATAAATGAGAAATTGTGATATTCACTCCTGTTATATAAATCTCATGTTACCATATAACAGAATGAGAATAAATGTTTTAAAATGTGCTCTGTGCTTTCCCTCTCTCCAGTTTAAGATTCAAAGATTTTAAGGCCAAAAGTGACCATTAGATAATCTAGTTTGACATTCTGTATAGAATTTCATCCGGCTACTCCTGCATTTGAACCCAATAACTTGTGTTTGACTAAAGTATATTTTCCCTTCTCTGAGGGAAGCACATTTGGCTGTCTGCCCCTTTCATTAACATCCAGTTTGATATATCTTATTCTTCATGCAACTTCAGATTTCATTATGACATATCACTTTTGCTCCAGTAGGTAAGTAAATAAATGTATACCCACAGACAGGTTTGAAAGCCATCTAACAACTGACCTATTACAGACAATGGTCCCTCTATAGTGGTTGGGCTTGCCAGGATTAATGTGTTTCGATGAGGTAATCAGCTCTGCATTTTGTGACCAGCACACTCCCATCCTGGCAAAATGATCTTGCAGGGAAGGCAGGCTGTATGCTTCACTACCAGGAAATGGACAATGACTGATAGTCTGCATTTCCATTTACACATATCCTTAATTGTTGTCACTGAAAAAGATGTGCCAGATACTGACACAACAGATCATTCAAAATAAGTTATGTATTCATGTTAAGCGTTATTTATCTAGGCTGTGAAGGAAAACAAATATTGCTCTCCCCCTGCCTTTCTTTTCCTAATTAGCCAATTGTTTCATATGCTTTTTGTTAGGGATTCAGCAATTTATGTTCAAGCTTGTCATAAAGATAACACTTATTATGAACTATGCTAAGAATACAGTCCTAATTCAGAGTCTCCTTTTTTTTTTCCCTAGGATGTTTCATAATGAAGATGTTTGTAGGATTCATTTATTTTAATTCTGTCCAGAGACCCTTAAAAATAAACACAATAGAACATCCGTATTTGGGACCACATTGGCATTCTTTTTTTGGTAAGATTCTGGTCACTATAATATGGAGTTCCGCTGAAATACGTTTTTACGTGAAACATTAAAGCTACATTAACAGAGACAGAGCAGGAAAAAACAGTCTGAATTAAAATATTGAGGAAAGCCGCAAATTCTATAAGAAAATGACCCCAATAAGACAACATTTGAAAGGTATACAAACGGAAAAGCCAATTCTCAAACATTAATTATAGTCATGGGGAAAGTGACAGATTTTATAATTGGATTATGAAAGACAGTTTTGCACATTGGAGATGGATACTATGAATGAAACTGAATTGTTACATATTTATTACTGATTTACTGTCAAAGAGGGCCCAATACCTCTCACAATTAGTCCCACTGAAATCGACTTGACTACCAGCATGTGAAAGGACTACTCGAGTGAGTAAGGGTAGCCGAAAAATGTCTTTGTGACAATAGGTTTGATGGAATAGTAGTTAACAGGTTTGATAATGATCCTGCTCTTGCTATGCTGCACTAGTTAAAATCTGAGTGGCAGATCTAAACTGCTGGCAGAAGAGTGTATTGTATGTGGCATGAGATTGTGATGTGTAATAAATGTCATGGAACAAGGGCCTGAGCCTATGCTCACTGCAGTCAATAGTGAGGTTCCCATTAATTTTAATGGCGTAAAGTCAGACCCCCAAATGCATATTTTCTCTGTTTCTGATTTCTTGTTATTTTTGTTTGTAAAATGGCTTATCAGGGCAATCAGTGAAACTGACTCCTGATTTAACTATTTCTACAATTTAATTACAACTCTGCCAGGCGGGCCTACTTCTACAGCCTAGTTCATTGTGAAAATCTCCTGTGCTATTAACAGATGATATCTCTTTGGGTGATTGACCCATACAACTTAGATCGTACCTAGTTTAATATCACAGTTTTGTGGTTTGCATGTAGCAAGTAGTTAAAAATACCTTCTACCATTTTAAAACAAGTGTTGGTGCTTTCTCTCATAGTCCATACACTGTATACATTGCATCATTTGTGCTAAAGGCAAAATCCCCATCAACAAGATTAATAGGTGAATCGCCCATTTGTTTGTTTTTTTGTGCCTGTATAGGGCATCATATAACACTTTGAATACATTTCAGGTACACATTGGTGCTGTAGATCTGGCTGTAAGAATGAACTGCAGATATGAAGAACACAAATACATGTTCATTATTTGGCTATAACTAGCCCCACACCGAGAGAATTCATTGGGTTTTGTCTTAAAGATTAAAAAAAAAAAAAAAAGAGGCCAACATTTTTTTGTAAAAAAGGTGTCAAAAGTTAGGCTCCAAAGTCTATATTCAGACACCTTAATAAGGAGCCTGATTTTCAAATAACTGTAAAAATCTGGCCATTTATCCGGGTACCTAAATAAGGATTCACGAGCCTAGCTTTAGGTTCTCTTAAAACACACACACAAACGCTTGACCAGAACAACGACCATAATGAACTATTCCAATGGTACATCTCAGTTACTGTCCTGTGGTCCACTCAAAATGATTCAGCGGAAGAGGAATCCTCACCTTGGACATAATTGTGCAATACTATAAAATAGAAGGAGAAATCTTTTAAGGTCCACCTGGTAGTAGCACGAAGCTAGATAAGCCTTTTCATTGCTATCCTTGTGCAACTGCAAATAATATTCTTAGGGAAGCATAATATAATAGCCTAAGCCCCAGGCTGGCACTTCTGTGTTCCCATACTGACTCTGATGCCATCTGTGACCTTGGAAGATCCCTTACAGCCTGATTTCAGTTGGAATTGTGGGACCTAGACATTTTTGAAAATCCAACTGTTAACCTCTGCCTCAATTTCCCCATTTGGGGTAATAAATAATACATAACATGACTGTGAAGCAGGTATAAAGATTAACTAATTGTTGTGAATTGTTTTGAAGAGTAAAAGCACTAAAATGTTGTATCAGTTATAGAAAAGTCTAACCCTTATTGTGAAACTTGCTATGCATCTCAATAATATAATGTGGCAGTGAGTTCCACTGACTAATGTTGCATTAAAAAAATCCCCTTTTTATCAGTTTTAATTAGGTTGCCTTTTAATATCTTTGAGTGCCTTCTTGTTCTAATATTATGGGAAAGACTTAGAGCACCTGAGTGTTTTTTTCAATATCATTCATTGTTTTATATACCTCAACTATATATCGTCTTACGCTTCTCCATTCCCAAATAAACAGTATTAAACTGTTTGTAAACTCATGGTACCATGTACCAAATAAAGGGTTTCCTCCATAGGGCTAGTCATCTAGATTGACATATTGCTCCTAGCCCACAGTAAGTGGCAGTGCATACTAACACCATTCCAGGAGCAGCCCAAGAAAGGAACTGCCATTTAGAGCCAAAATTTCCTCCCTGGATTCCCTTCTCCTGGGGAGAAGTAATTGGAGTTCTCTACCCTGTTCAGAATCAGACACATCATCATCTTTACATAATGCTGTAAAAAGAATCCAATTTACTTTTACTGGTCAGTTCTGTTCAACCGCTTTCAGATGTCACCAGCCTCTGCTGCTGCCAAACAACTTAATGGTACTAAAATACTACAGGGATTGTCTGAAATCCACATAATGTTCTTAAGAGCTACAGAGTACACTGGGGTCCCGTACACGAGCAAACATATCGGGGGATGGAGGTATACATAGTATTGTTTCCTCTACCTCTCTAGGGCCACTACGTCTCTCATTTGCGGACACTCTTGTGCACTATGTATTTCAACTTAGGGGTGGAGGACCCTTTTCAGTTTACTTGCCATTTACTGCAGCTGGTGTCAGCACTAGGGAATACAAATCTAGGGGGACTGGAAGTGAAAGTGTTCCTTTCTGATGAGAATACAGCGCCCCACCCCCCGCCGGAGGATCCATTATGGCAAACAAGGATGCCATGTACAACTGTCACAAATCCCTATTTGGGACTTAACGGGGATTAAAACACTATTTGTACATTGGGGCTAAGAAGCCTTCATTCATAACCTCAATCCCCTGTTTGAGAAAGATCTCACTCATAAATGCCACCCACCCGCATCAATGGGTGGGAGAAATATGATGGGGCCAATTGATGAAAGGGAGACAGTCCCAGAAGCAAGAGAGGGAGGCACCTGCCAAGGGACAATAGGTATCTCCTCCCCTAGGAGTCTCCGGCATCCATTGGCCAATTGAGGGAGAACAGTGCTGATTGGCCAGCGTTCTGCAGTGCCCAGGATTTAACCCAGTGCAGGGGCCATGTGGAGCCTCTTTCAGCTCCATTCCAGCATCCCACCCGATCCCCCCGAACTACAAATGGGAACCCAGCCTGACAGATGCTGTGGGTTTAGCCAATCACCTGTTTAGGGGCTCAGGAAGGAATTTTTTCTCCCATGGGCCAAATTGGTGGAGGACCAAGGAGTTTTTTGCCTTCCTCGCAGCACCTGCAGGCCATGGATTAAGTAGGAACACACATGGTACCTAACTGAGGTACTGGGGTGGTATGACTTACTCGTCGCAACTTGCAGCCAGTTTCCAGTGTGGTTAAGAGAATAAAATGAATGGTCCCAGAGGTAAAAGACCTGGGATTTTTGTGATAGGTCTTGGGTTCATGTGATAGGGTAAGATCTTGTGGCCTTTTAAGGCCAACTCTCAAGATGAGATCCCCACCCTGCTGCACCCTCTGTCCCCCTTACAGAGAGGAGGGTGCTAAAATGCAGAGAGAGCTGAGTCCTGGGGGTAGGCGGAGGAGAGCCCACCCCACATTATGGGTTATATAGTGAAGAGCCCTATGACCCTGGTGCCAGTTACGGGTTATAATGGTAAAGAGCCCTGTAAACCCAGCACTGAAACCAATTAAATGCTTGGTATAGGAGAGTATGGGTGATGGGGTGTAGTGCCCATCCCTTGTGTTAAAAGTTTAATAGAAGTTGCCTCCTGCCACTTCATTCCATGCATGTGTCTGTCCTCATTTTGCCACTGTGTCCACATCAACACTTTCAGTGTAGACTTATTCTTCCTGTAAATTTTGATTTAAACACTGAAGTTGTATAAGTCTTCACTAGGCACAACATGGAATTGGTTCACACCTAGCCTCTTGCATATCCCTACCTCTGTTCCTCTATTTCTCCTGCTTTACACCTCCTCACCCTGTGCACCATCATGATCACGGTCTTCATGAGAGAAGAGGACTGAATGGAACTCCTGTCAAAACTCTGAATGCCATTTTTTTAAAATGGGCCACAGGGACTGCCATGTTGACCAACAGAAGGTACCCCTTTCCATAGGGATTAAATGTGCTGCCTATACAGGCCATGCAGGTCTGGCAAGACCAGAAGCAGTGAATTAAACCAGGCGTGGCTGCAAACACACACCATAAATGCCAGCTAAGCCACAAACACGTATGACAGCAAGGACAGAACTTTAGTTCAGAAACCACAGTCCTTTACCACTTGAGGTAAAAGGAGAATCTTCACTCATTGTAGTAGTAATAGGGCTCAAATTTTATGTAAACTGTAGGCAGTAAATGGCAATATCACAGCACACTTGAATGACCTGGCATTCCATCCAGTTGACAGAAATGGAGCACAGACCCACTAGTTATTATATCATCACAGTCACAAGGTTGACTAAAAGTCCTACAATAGATAAATCTCTTTTTGGTTTTCTAGCTGAACTTAGCTCCACCGCTTAGCTCCACCAGCTGAACCACACTAAATCCAGGCAACACTGGCCTCGACGGGGTCCTAACAATCCTTTATGAGAACCCACCCCATCAAGAACTGAATCACAACAGCTGGAAAACAGGATGGGATTCCCCAGGGGAACTAGACAGCACTACCCCTTGATCGAACAGTAGGCGTCATTATCGGAAAGGTGCAAGGCTTACCACTCTACTCAAAGCGGAGTATACCACTTCTAGAATGCTCTCAAGCTTACTGAATAAGGAATGAGAGAAAGTCTCCAAGAAACAAATGTGGGTCCCTCATGTCATGCAATATACATAGCTACAGTTGGATCAACCAAATAAAGACAACCACACAAGGATTTTCCCCATCTGTTTTGTCTTTGCATAAAATGCCCAAACTTAGTCCTTACTGTGCAAGAACAATGCAAATGAATAACCAGGGGTATTGATTTCATAATTATTAATAGCTATTCTTCACTATCAATTTGCATCCTGCTTTCCTTAGACAGTCAAAACTCCCACTGATGTCAGTGGGAATTTCTCAAGGAAGGTGTGCTAGACTAGATCCATTATTTTCATATTTGAGACACACCTCTGTCCATTTCTCATTTTATATATTATAAAAGCACACACTTATATAGTAATTTAGCATTTTCTCAATAAACAGAAATTGTGATTCATGATTCTTTATCTGCCTGTTCTCATTTCTTTAAAAAAAAAAAAAAAAAAGAGTCACTGTTGTTTAATCTGATAATTAGGCAAACACTAAATCTTACACTGGAGGAGAAAATGTTAACACACATTGAAAAACCAAAAAGCGTAGAACTATAATCTGTATGATAAAATGCATTACTCTGTTTAAAAGGATTGTTTTACAGAAGCAATTAACAATCAGCAATCATATAGTTCAGACCGGTGTTTTGATGCCATCTGTTGGAATAAGTCTTCACACTCCCTAGAATGAAGCTATAATTTTCAGTTTATGATTTCATTAGATACATACAGTATAACAGCTACAAAAAGAAGAAAAAAGATTTAACTAAACACTTTCATTAAAAAAAGTGCTTCCCTAAACAATTCAGCTTGTCACGGTTTATTTTTAAAAGGACATAATTTAGATGTACAATATGCAAAAACCCAACATCTCATTATGATGCTTTAAAATATGTCAAGCACTGAATTTTCTATCATCTAACTTTCCTAATTCTTATTTTATGAATATTGTAAATTTAAGTTGGTAAGAAAAACGGTGCAAGAAAATCTATTTTAAAAGTTGTACTTTTTTGCTCATTTGTATAATTCCAAAGAAGTGCAATGCATTTTTTTCAGAGAAAAGGGCACTTTTGATGACACTTCCCTAAACAGGCATATTTCTACTTTATTAATTTATTAAATGTTAGATTAAACCCTTCTTTGTTTTTAATACACTAGGGGGAGCCAGATCCCTATATTGTATGTGCACAATTAATGGGGGGTGGGGGGTTTACAAAGTAAACATTTTGAAATAATAGTCTTATAAATTGCTTAGGAAATAGATATATAGATCTCTATGTGATAGCATGTAGAGAAATTCAAGTCATGCACTATATGAGGAAATATTAAACAGAGATAATAAAATACTAATTTGTAATTCAGATACAGTTTTCAGTTACTTATGATTAGACATGGACTGCTGAGATCTATAGTTGTGAATCTCAAAAAGACCATGAAAGAATGCTCCTCCTTTTCACAAAAACTAGTGTCCATTATCCAGTCTGAATTCTGTAATATGGGCCTTTGCATTACAAAATCAACAGCAACATTCCCATATAAGGACTCTGCACTGTACTCATGTTTACTTCTTTTTCTTTATGTCATACCATAAATATAATATATTTTTAAATCCAGAAAAATCAAATTTTAAGATATGAAATTCTAACCCCACCTCTTATGCTCCTGCAAATACAGATAGATTAGTCCTCAAAAAAAAAAACAACACTGAATATTTGCATTTTGAAAGCTTAAGACAACTTTTAAAGTATTTGCTTTGATCTGGCAGTGAGATCTCTTTCCTTGCATAAGAAAACAAAGTCATGATTTAGTAGGTATATTGAATTTGTGAAAAAACAGCAACTAAACCACCCTAAAGATCTTTTTTTCGAGTATATCATGATTAATGATCCCACTGCATAACATATCTCATAAATCCGCTGAATACTCACAGTTGTAGTCATTATATTTAAAGGGGAAATGTCAAGTACTTTCAAAGTAGATTTTATTTGTGAAAGTACATCTTGCTTTCCAGAGTTTGAAATACAACCTTGAAACTTGAAAATAATATTTCTTTTTCTTACAAGTGAAGTCCTTTTCACTTTGGAGAGCATGGATTTTTGTTTTCATTTCTCTCAAGTTAACACGATTCATCATTGTTTATTTCCCTTTTTGGCACAGTTCTCATTGTAATCTTTATGAAAATATATGACAGTATGCTCCCAAAATTCTATGGCAGAACTACCAAGAAGTGTTGATCTATAATAAACATCCATTTTCTTTAATAAGTTAAGCATTGATATATCCTCTCTATGCTGGCATTAGAGAAGCAGAGTAAAACTACAAAAGCATCATTCATAAATAGTAAGTATATTTTTAACATTAATTAGTGAATGTTTGTAATAAGTTTTGTAGATGCAGAATGGAACATAAATGCTAAAACATATATTACTCAGCAATTCAAAGATGATTAAAAAAGACAACCAACAGATATTCGGTCTCCTGAGGACATTATGTAGCAGAGCATAACTATTTTAAAGTAAATCCAATTTAGAGCCAAAACTACTTGAAAGGGTCTTCTCAAGCAATCATTTTGTCAAATTAACGTAAAACTATAAATCGATCATTTTTTAAGGAATTGGTGTGGAATTGTTTTATCTGCAATTCCACATTAACTCTCAAAACTCTGTTATCACTAGTCTTTGAGGCAGGGACCATCTTCTTGTTCTGTGTTTGTACAGGGCCTAGCACAATGGGATCCTGATGCATAAATGATGCATAGCTTCTAGGGGCTATGGTAATACAAATAAGAAATAATAATGCAAGGAGTGCTAGAATCTCAGATATGGGCACCTAAGGTCCTGATTCTGCAACATGTGAGCGCTCTGGAGTGCTGATGCAGAAAAGCACTTAGATACATACCTAACTTTAAGCACAAGTAGTCACACTGAAGCTCCTGACAAGCCATGTGGTATAACACTTACAAATACCTATACCAGCATGATTGTAGGGTGATCTGGGATTGTCTGTTCATCACAGAAGTATTGTGTCATTAAAACTTTGTATTGCCAGGATGTGGTCGATCACCACCTGGACACTTAACTTGTTGGTTCTTCCTTGTCCCCTGCTATCCATTGATTTGTCTGTTTTTTTTTCCTTTTGCTTTTAAAGAACATAAGCTTTTTCAAGCAGGAACAATGCTATTCTTCCCCCTCACCCCTACCCTGAAAAGCCCACATTGTGGTCATTCCCAGTAATGACTACTAAATACTACTATTAATAGTAAATATGAGGGAATGCTTCATTCTAGAGGGAAAAAGGAAAGTTTTACAGATCTTAAGGCCAGGAGGGAGCATTGGATCATGCAGTCTGACCTCCTGTATAAACATAGGCCATGGTGATTTTGGTGCAAGAGGAGCAGATGGGCTCTAAAACAGGTGGTCTCTTCTTGATCGTCCTACCTGTGGTTTCACTGGCTCGTTGGATTTAGTAACTAATTACAGTTTATCTGGCATGTAATCAATCTCTATATAATAGAGATTGGAACAGCATCTTCCGATTTAAATGGTGCAATCCTTGGGGCAGAGGTCTTCTCTTCATCTGTAACTGTACAGGGAGAGGTGCTCTGGCAATGTTCAAGAAACAACATCTATCATTATAGATATTCAAAACAGAGCATAAACGTTAATGAATCCATCCTCACAATACCACAGTCTCCCCCTTCTAATGACTAAGGGAAACTAAGGCAAAATAGGCCAGTGCAGCAAATTGCCCAAGGCCATAAGAGCACACTGCCTTCCTCTCATCACCTCAGGCACTCAGAGACATAACTAACATCTAGTGCTCTGAAAAACTGACACACCATTTGGGACTCTTCATAACAGTAGAGCTTCCTTAGTCAAACTCTCCTCTCAGGCCACTGTAATGCTTTGTGCCAGCTGACTGTCATCTTCCAACCTCAGAACAGCTGCATTTTCTTGTAGGTACCTAGCTTACAAAGTGCTTTGAGATCCTTTGGACTGAGCATGCTGTGTCGTTACACAAGAATACCTACAATGCTAGTATTACTACTTTTGTCAAACCACATATATTCTGCATGCGTGTGCACACACACACACACAGTGTACATTTTATACGCCCAATTTTGTCCAAATTCTTTTAAGATATAAGACAAGATTCTCAAACTTCACAGTCAAGAGATATGAAAAATCACCAAAGTTGCCAAGCTGGACTCTTTTGCCAGAGAATCATAAAAGCGTATTGATGACAATGGCGTCAGGAGACAGTGTTCTCTGCTTGAAGTGGCTGGCATCTATTTTCCCAGTCCCGCTCCCATAGAAGACAAGGTATTGCTAGTCTGGAGAGATTGTGGCACTTGATTATAGATTCAGTTAATGAGAATTACCAGAGGGAAAAGAAAGGCAGATTAATACACAGGGTGAGCTCTGATATATAGGCAGAAAATTCAGTCACTGTTTGTGCAGATGACTGCTGGGCAGAGGGGCACGATTAGCGTTCATGTCGCATTCCCTGTCAGTGCGACATGCAAGCTAATGATCCAACCAGCGGACCAAATTCAGCGATGAATGCTGGTCACGTGTGCTAAGATGACTGCTGGGCAGTAAGAGCCGACATTTCATATTTTGTCTAGGACAGCATGCAGAACCCCTCAAGCTAGCCCTGCACAGATATTAGTATGTTTCCAAGAACAGACAACGTCATCTCCCCAGCTACAGTTGAGTTATCACTATACTTTCATCTTCCACACAATAGAGCACATCTTGCTAAGGATTTTCCAAGGGGGCTTATCTAATTCTCTTAATCAGACCAAACATTATGGGGAAAGGGAGGACAATACGCTTGCCAATTGCCCACTTTCTTACTGCAACAACATTATGAAATTCACCCCTGTGCATGAGGTCAGCCAACATTTATTCATTCATAGATTGTAAGGCCAGAAGGGGCCATTCTGATCAACTAGCCTGACCTCCTGCCTAACACAGGTCACAGAATTTCACTCAGTAATTCATGCATCAAACCCAGCATTTCTTTTAGAAAGATATCTTGATTTAAAGATTTCAAGCGACGGAGAATCCACAACTGGTTAATTATGCTCACTGTTGAAAATCTGTGCCTTGTTTCTAACTTGAATTTGTCCAGCTTCAGCTTCCAACTCTGGATCTCATTATATCTTTGTCTGCTAAATTTAAGAACCCTCTACTGTCAAAAATCTTTTTCCCAAATAGGTTCTTATAGACTGTGATCAAGTCACTTCTTAATCTTCTTCTGGATAAACTAAATAGATTGAGCCTCTTTAGTCTCCTCATGTAAGGCAGGTCTTCCAGACGTTTGAGCATTCCTTTAGCTCTTTTCTGAACCCTTTCTATTTTTTTCCAAAATCTTTTTTGAACTAGACATGGCATTCCAGTAATGCTCTCACTAATGCCATATACAAGGTAATACCACTTCCCTACTCCTACTCAATATTTGCCTGCTTATAGAACCAAGGATCGCGTTAGCTCTCTGACACAGCATCGCACTGGGATGTCATGTTCAGTTGCTTATCCACCATGACTCTTAAGTCCTTTTCAGAGTCACTGCTTTCCAGGATATAGCCCCCCCCCCACACCCATTATGAACTATTTAAATCCTACTTCAACCTTATTCTGAGGACATTAAACGGTGCATAAGCCTGCATAGATCCTCTGCATGGGAGTGAAAATTTCACTCGGTTCCTATACTTCTAAGATGGCTCCTCAATTTCCAAGCTTCTCGGGTCCAGGGGAGCAAAGCAAAGAGGTAGGTGCACCGATGAGGGGTGCACTACCAGGGCAGCTATGTTCTGCTTGAAGCACAGTTGTCCATTATGGGGGTACACAACTTCCTCTCAAGTATCTATTACTGGCGAATGCCAAAGAAAACTACTGAACTAAACGGAGTACGGTTTTGAGGTGGTAGCAGCTCCTGTGTTCCTGTATAGTCACAGGAGACAGTGGAGCAACAGTCACAGGCAAAGAAGAAGACAGGGCACAGAAGACGTGGAAGAGAAGGAACTGCAAGGCACACTGTACTCTGACTCACAGTGAGTGAGACGGAGATGAAGCCCAACAATATCACAAGCCAAAACCAGGCTGAATTGGGAAGAGGAAAGGAAGTACCACCCTGTCCTCGCTCTCAGGAGGAAGTGCCCCAGTCCTTCAAAAATTCAATATAAGGGCCTCTCTCCTGTAAGGGGAAAGTGCAGTTGCACACTACTCTCCTCTCCTCTCCTCTCCCCAGTCAGCTGCTGGGAGGAGCAGGACTCAATCCTTCTCTCTCATATGAGACTTGGAGATAAGGGAGGCCTCGCTTCTGGCCAACAACACTTAAATCCATACAGAAATATTTCAGATGTAGCAAATGGGCAGAAATGTTAGGATATAAAATGTTAAATGTTGACAGAAAATTTTGTTTGTTTTTGTTTTTTTACACAGATGACTTTATGAACTACACCCTTGCAACAACACATGCTTTCAGTTACTAGTTGTTTACGTTGTGTGTAAAAACAAAAGGGATATAGAATACAGTAAGAAAGGGAAAAGATTCCTAACATCCTTCCAATACAAACTGCCAACATCATTCTGTTTGATCAAATTCATTATAGTAGCTAGAATTTTTAACTTAATTTTCTTGTACACAGCAGGACAAATTTTGGCCTGTTTTTCTATATAACACATACAGCTGTGTTACACTGTTTTCAGAGACAAAAGCTGAAGAACTTTAGGTCGCACCAACACCATTTAAAGATCAGGCAATAACAACACTCAGCAAATTCACCAGCCCCTACTTATAATTTATTGAATGGACTAATTCATCTCTGCTTTCTGTAGCCAACACACAGGAGCACATTGTTATAAGGAGAAGATGGAGAGAAATCTTTAAAGAGAAAAATCTGTCTATACTTATATATTTGAAATGTGATGAAGTAGCTAAAATCATTTACCTTTTAAATAAAGCCATAATAGCCAACTCAAAACTGGTTAGCAAGGGGCCTGGTCCAACATCCATTAGGATGAACGAGAGTCTTGCCACTGACTTCAATGGGCTTTGGCTCAGACCCAGTGAGCACGTGATCAAGTCCAATTTCCAATGAACAAGTGAACACAACAAGAAGCTACTTTTAGTGGGAGCTGTTTCGCTAAACCCCAAGTCAGCTTTTAAAATCTCAATCCCTCCATGTTCAGTTAATTAAGCCATCAAATAAGGCCCTGTAGTTTACTGTGTCAGGGAGCTATGGGTTGCTGGACATTTTTGGAATCATGCTTTTCAACCCACATTGTAACACTTTGAAAGTCTGCTATAGTCCAGCAGGCCTCCAGCCATCTAGAAGAACCTTGGTGAGTGTGTCTTCATATCCACTGAGATCATGATGGTCATTTGGCACAAGGTTTGCCCTACCATCGAGCAGTTGGTTCATCTGTTATGAGGAGCTGAACATGGGATAAACATCCTTCCTGACCTCTGGAGCTATCAGTTTATGCCTTGAAGCAGGAGATTTATTTTTGTATTTCCATTTTAAAAATGGCATGTGGCTGACAAAAAATGATTAAATGCTCTGAGCACCTTTTCCAATATTTAAAACACAGTATCAACAGTTAATCTGAATCACTAAAAGCCACTGCTGACCATAATCGCAATTCATTCCCACTTCATAACTCCATTATACTTCAACTCTTGAATATTCCAAAATCGTCCCAATCCTTATGCAAGCCCCAATTACAAACTGCTCTTATCTTTATATGCGAAACTAAATTATCTATCCCTTTCAATAGTTTGTTTACATTATTTGACTTCCTGATCTTCTATGCCAGAATCCCATAGGCTAAGTACATGTTGTGAGCTAAGAGATAGCAAGGGGACTTTTGCTGCCCTAAGTGAACCAGTGCCCAATTCTATCCAGCAGCACTGAACATTTTGCTACCAAAAACAGTCCTTTCTGTAGGATACAGCTGGCTTCCAACTGAAGTTAGTGCATACACAGGGAAGTAACTAGTTGTTTCTATGATCAGGCCCTTTATCTGGCATTGGGACTTCTTGTTCTCATAGTATGTGACAGCATAGAAAGAATGGAATAGTCAGTTTTTACTTTAAGAAAAATTTCAGAAGCACCTAAGTGATTTAGGACTAGAACTGGGCAAATAATGAACTTTTTAGTTTGCTGGCAATTACAAAAAAAAATTTTTTTTTAATCATTTCAGGTCAAACTGAAAATATTTCATTTGACCCAAAATGAAATGTATCATTTCAATTGCAAGTTTTTGGGGTTTGTTTGTTTTTTTTTTACTTTTTTCTAAAAAATTTAATTTAATTAAATTAAAGAAATTTTTTTTAAAAGGCATTTCAAGTCAAAAAAATGAAATGTTTCATTTTGAAAATATCCAAATGAAATGTTTGGAGGGTGTTTTTAACTGAAACAATTCAGCAAAATCATTATGAATTTGTGAAATGTTTCAGGGTCACTTAATCTGCAATTTTTGCTGAAAATATTTTCAGTTGAAATTTTCCCCCCAGTTCTAATTAGGAGCCTAAGTCCCACTGATTTTTCAAATTAATGGGACTTAAGCTCATAAGGTACTTAGAGACTACTGAAAATATTATCCTCTACCTTTCTTAATCTTAAATATGTTCAAGTACTCTCTGGGTCAACTGAAAAAAGAAATGAGTTTGATGGTCTCAACCTAGTCATCCAGTATACATTTATCATATATCAAAACCACTCACAATCATGGACAAATGGAAATTTCTGCTCAGGAGAGACCTCAAAATGGAACCATGGTGCAGATCCATGTTAAATTTTCAAAAGGCACCTCAACTACGTAGGAGTTTAAGCTCAATGATGCTTTGGTGCTGTTAAAATTTTTTACTCAGGGACTCTGATACAGACAATGTTATATAGCTAAACATGCACATCTGGTAACATTATACAGTATAAAGTCAGGTATAGTGTGATCAGTATCTCACTTGCACGAGTGAAAACTTCATCTACATTGTTTTAAAAAATCATAACACTTACAAATATATTTAGTTCTACTGAAATTATAAGAACTCCATTTTAATGATAATTGGCCCAAGTGGTCCCTGGTGTAAATTCACTGCAGACATTGGAGTTACTTCAGGGAGGAATTTGGCCCAATGTCTCAAACTTCAGCTGAAAGCCTGACATCTCCAAGAATCATCATGATTTTAACAGATCAAGTGTATTTTTTTCTTTTAAAAATAAAAGACACAGAAAGAGAGAGAGAGATCAAAGTAACATCTAGAATCCAGTTCTAACCACAGTCACATGCAATCGTATTACCACCTACTACTATCACTTGAAAGATCCTGAATTGCAATAGCGAATTTTTCAAAGTAAGGGGACTGGTAACTGTAACCACTGGAGACAGTAGATACTGGCCAATTACTGTTACAGGAACCAAGAAACATCATAATCCTCATGTTTCTTGATTTATTAAACCACATGAGCTGACTATTATGGCAGCTGTTGGTTTTGTCCTAGCATTTTGCTTTCTCCGCAAACATTTGTGCCTGGCTATTTGAGTCAGGCTGTTTTAAACCATTCTAATTTCTGCATGTTGATTGGGTGACTAATCCCCTTCTTAGCTCTACATGGAGAAGGTATTTCCTTTTGCCTCATTTTTTATTTACATGCAGAAACAACCATTCCCCTAATCTCGTCCTCCTTGGTCCCTCTAAATGGCTAAATAGTATTTTCTTTCAGAACTCTGCAGAGAAATCACATCATTACAAATGTGCAAAAAGTATGTGGCTCAACACAGAGTATTCTTCACAACTAGGAGACCTGATATTGCTAAAATGCAAAGCTAACAACAAAATGGCAGAAAGAAACAATACCAGGGAAACAGCTTTTATGCTCTAAGGGCCAAATTTTGGTCTCTGTTAAACAAATATAACTCTGAAGTGACTACTCATTTACACTGGTATTCCTTTGGAGTAACCAAACTTACTTTCAACAAGAAACTGGTATAACTTTGAGTAGAATTTAGTACTAAATGGAGATCTTTGCCTTTTGGAATGTATCAATATACTTTTCATTTCAAGTTCCCATTCATGTATCATCTCAACCGCCTACTAAAAGATTTCTAACAACAACAAAAAAGCCTTTATATTCAGAATCTCCTAATATACATTGTGTATAGTTGCTAAAGATCCAATTTCCCACTTCTCAAGCTTTTAGTTTTTATTTTAATACACCTTATTGAGCTTAAACAAATTCTACTATTTGCCTAAGACTTGAGAAGGTGGATAATTAATGAATGCTTCCCTCTCCCCATATGCAAGCATAAGTCATGCTGCAAAAGACTGTGACTAATCCAGTATATCAACATTTTATTCAGTCTTTAAAACATGAATATTTAAACAGAAGACTTTTTCCCATGCAGAAGATTGAATAGAAAGCTCTTATCTGAAATAGTAAAAGCTGTTATTTCCCCCCCCCCAAGAGGTTTTAGACTGTATAGAGATAGTTACATACACAGGCATCTCAAATGAGAGGGCACCATACATACATGTAATTGGTTGCTTTTTCTTTTCCTCGGCAGTCTGTAAAATATGTGAAAATGTGCCTGCTTCTGACTAGCCATTAAAAGGCAGTGGTTGCACCATACTGTGATTTGGGGAGCTGAAGAAAATAGCCAGAACTGACTGATATCTGATAAACAGTAACAGGAGTCAGTTTATTGCACCAATCGTTAAATAATGGTGCTGATTATAAGGCTGCTAACTGCAGATGCTGTAATTGTCTGTCATAAATCTTAGTCATTTGTGACAGGAGCACAATGAAAGAGAGCATCTGCTTGAGGGCAAATGACTTCTGATAAATATCAGCTCTGCTAAAATGTACTTGGATGTGTCTCAATATTTTGGAGAGCCATTCATGTTGCTTCCACAAATGTGAAGTTATTATTGGTTTGTATTGATTTTGCCACCTTTTTTTTTCTTTTTAAAGAGACAGAGTCAGAGAGTGACTCAAGGTTGAGTTGAATAGAATCTCAGGCTCTTTATCTGATCTACTCATTCCTCTCAAATGCACGTTGAGTGAAAAAAAATAATTGCACTTTTTCAGAAGATTGCTGTGCAGAAACACAGCCTGGAAAATTCAACATGCAGTGTGGCTTTTTTAGGTTTTTTGTTGTGTTTTTTTTTTCCTTTAAAAGCAAACCTGTATGGAAGGGAAAAAAATGTTCTTCAGGTTACTATAGGGAATTTTGTAAAAAAGGATTTAAAGCTCTTGAAATAAGAGTCAGTCTGAGATAAGTTATTTTTCTGGAATAATAAAATGAAAACTGGAAATGCTATGACAAAGTAGTTTTTGTTTTTAAAAAAATTCAATAAGATTTTCATGTCAGGTCTCAAAACAGAGCTTTAATAACACAGGGCTAGATTCTGCTACCCTTTACCTGCTTTGAGCAGCACTTCACTTACTGACCCTGCAAACATTTGCATATATTTGCCTTTACACATTGAATAGCCCCAATGCAATCAGATCTCAAATCAGTAGGATTTCTCATGCATGTAGTTAACTTTGAGCACTCGCATAAGCATTGACGGGTTTGAGGCGTGATGCTGCATATTCTCTCTGGGCTTGTCTACACTTACAGTGCTGCAGTGACACACATGCACCGGTGCGCTGCTTAGTGAAGATGCTACCTATGCCAACCTTAGAGCTTCTGCATCTCCCCGAGAGGCGGTAGCTATGTTGATGGAAGAAGCCCACCAGTCGACACAGCACTGTCTACACTGGGAGTTAGGTCGGTATAACTACGTCACTCAGAGCTGTGGATTTCCCACACGCAAGTGATATAGTTACACCAACATCAGTTTGTAGCGTAGAGCAAGCCTTAATGTTTGAAAAACGGTGCTAGAATTTGGGCCCCAAACCTTCAGAGAACAGACAATTTCTGTTTTAAATTACAAACATTTTTCTCTTTGACTGTCAGAGGAGACTTTTCCTAGAGCCAGGTGTCCCGTCTTCCTGGAGAGTGCCCAAACCCCCAGGGTACAGGGTACTCTGGGGTGGGGCTCTCTCCATTGCTCCAGTTGAAGCGGTCCCACTTTGTGTGAAATACTTAAATGTTCACTGGACCCGAGAGAGAGAGAGAGAGAGAGAGAGAGAGAGAAAATAATGATTCTGTAGACTGGGGGCTAGGGCATTTTTGTGAAGGGCGGGGACACACCAAAACTCCACTCCGTTCTTCAGTGAATATTTAATCATTTATACAAAGTAGAACAGCTTCAGCAACAGGCAGAAAAATAACCTACTGAGTTACGGCACTCACTTAAAAGTGGCAAAGCAGGGACTTGAATCTGGGTCCCCCACATCCCAGATGAGTGCCCAGGCTACTGGGTAAAAGAGGGTGGGGAACACTACCACTATCTCCCAATCTGTTTTGTGAATCTACCCTAAATATTTAATTTGCTATTATCAAAAAAGAATGTACCCAAATTGAAATATAATGTTTCATTTCAGGATGACTGAAACATTTTGGAAGACCTGAAACCATTTTTTCCCCCAACTTTTCAATTTGCCAAAAATTCCAAAAAATTGCAGTTTCACGTTGACATAAAACTTCCTCCCCCTGTTCTTTTGGAACTGCCAGCAAACTGAAAAATCACTGACTGGCACAGTTCTAGTGAGATGGTCTGAAAACACGTACTTGCTCCGGAAATGTGTCATTCCAACATATGGCTTCTAGTCAGCCTTCCACTTAACCTGGGTGCAGGCTAGACCACAAGCCTTCTTACTAAATCTTCTTAAATACATTTTGGGATAATTTGTCTTTCACTTCTTTAATGTGGGATCATTAGATGACACAATCTATTCTATTTTTGGAGGCTCTTAAGCTTTGTATCCCAGAATACACTATAGTCCGCTATACACTAGAGCGTGGTCCTCCACGCTGACAATCTCACTAAAAGGTTCTACAAACTTCAAGGCTGTTTCACTGCGCTGTGGTGAAGTGCCTTTCAACGTTTTTTGTTTTGTATTCTGCAGATGGAGGAGGGGGAAGAGGTTTGTTAGTGGGAGGAAATCACAAAAACTTAACATTTTTAAGTGTATACAGAGCAACATTTAATATTATTTACAAATACTTATAAATACTAACTGAACTGCTGCTGACTGTAGACTGTGCTGCTAGTTCATGATTAATTTGGACTTTAAAAATAATTAAATTAACTCTAGAACATTAATGTACAGTTAAGGTTGAGAATTTACTCCCTCTTAATAACATGCATCTGGGGGATAATAAAGTGAGTCCATCTGTATATTAAGGATGCATGGAGATACAAAGCAGAGTTGGTTTTAGAACTCAAATGAAAATTTCCTGTCTCTGAACCATTCGCATTCTCAGCTAGTGTTTAATATATGTATCCCTGCCGTAGGGGTTCTCAACACTTTTCCTTCTGAGGCCCCCTAACATGCTACAAAAATTCCACAGCCCACCTGTGCCACAACAACTGTTTTTCGGCATGTCCAGTAGATTAAAAGCTGTATTAAATTGACAGTTATACAATTAAACACACACACACATACATCATATACAAAAGAAAAGGATAATATAGACACAAAAATAAAAAACGGAATATTATTTTGTTTTACTCACTCGGTGTGAAGCTTGTTGCTGGTGCTGACCCACAGGCTGGCTGGCCGGCCCACTGAGGTGAGTCAGGGGTGGAGGTGGCACTCCCTCCCCGAAGCCTGCTGCCTGTGGCTGAAGCCCAAGCCCAAACTCAAGCTCCACCGCCCAGGGCTGAAGCCTTGTTTATTTTGGCAGAGCCCCTGAAATCTGCTGGGGAAGGGGGGGGGGCAGAGACCCCAGTTGAAAACTGCTGCCCTAGAGAACTCTTCCATTTCCCTAAATTTCTTCTACTGCCATTAGACCCCCATCTTCCAGCCAAAGCAGACTTGACAGCAACATGATTCCTCCCTGCTTCCTCTCAACCATCAGTCCAACTCTTCTACAGAGAGCTGGTTTGGGCTCCATGTTACTTTATTTCCTTCCCCATCCTGGCCTCCTGAGAGGCACAGCTTTCATCTGCTTGCTTCCAGCCTGAGGTTGTGACTGGAAACTGCAGTAATAATTTGCAATAAACATTGGGAGGACATTCTGGGAGTGTCTCCAGTTGGGACTGATTAGAAGCAAGAGTCTTGACTTGGGTTCCACTTCTCAGCTGCCACACATCCTCTCACTAACTGATAGTGCCTCTGAAACCCTAGAAAAGCAACTAATATCCAAACTGTTGAATGTGTGGGGATTAGCGAGCATGCAAAAATATTTATTTTTAAATCCTTGTTTAAATGATAGTATTTATTACAGGTTTCAGAGTAGCAGCCGTGTTAGTCTGTATTTGCAAAAAGAAAAGGAGTACTTGTTGCACCTTAGAGGCTAACAAATTCATTTGAGCATAAGCTTTCATGAGCTACAGCTCACGCATATGGAAGCAAGTATGTTCCCATTGGCCTGTTCAAAGTCTCTCTCCCAACACTGTCAGCCCCAAATGTCAGATCTCAAAAACTGACACATTGGGGTAAAGTCATTACATGTTTAAAAAATAACACATTTGAAAAAAAAAATTTATCTGCCTTCTGGGTTTTGAGCCTTTAGACTTCACATTTTCTCTGCAACTATAAAGGCTAGAATGTACTATTTTTTTTAAAATGAAAACTGAGATTTTCACATAGTCATGTGACTCCAGAAGCTGGGGCTTTAAGAAAAACATCAAACATTGAGAAAATTGGCAACACTGTAAATGACTTGATATTTAAAGACCTCTGTGGGATTGACCGAAATTACCCAAGAGATCACTTCTCCTTCAACCTCCATGACATCCCACAATGGTTCCATTCCATTGTAACCATGAAAATGACAGTCAGCAACAGGAGGCTGGTGAGGGCAGAAGACAGAACTTTCAGAGGAGCTGGAACTAGACTATGGAACTCTCTGCCACATGAGAGAAGACAGCCCATAGGCCTACATGCATTCAGAACTAAATACAAAATGTTTCCTCTCATTTTAGCTCTCCCTTAGTTCCCCAACAGGCTGGGAAGGAAGGAAAAGATTCTTATTGCTATTTCTAAAATATCTGGGACCAGAGCCGGATTAAGGCAATCTAAGGCCATAGACACCTCTCCCTTTGCCCACCAAATATACACTTGGAATGATGTTGGCAGGGGGACACCCTCCTCTCCCAGAGAGGTGTGGCAGAGGCACGGGGTCCCCATCTGCTCCCACGGCGTGGCAGCAGGGAGTCCCTTCCCTCAGGAGCAGCAAGCAGGGGTACACTCTACCCCCTGGAGAACAGGCAAGTTGTCTCACCCAATACTAAAGCCAGCAGCCAGGGTGTATCTGCTTGTGTGGATGGGAGTGGCCTACCACACTTTTCTCCTGCCACAAACGGATTTCTCTGCTGGCATGGCGTCCCACAACTACGGGCGTGGCATTACCACCCCATTGAAATGCATTGGTTAGTTCACCTTGTTTTAGAGGTATTGTCTCATGCTGTCTGCACTCAGGCAGACATAGCTACAGCTATTACACTCAGGTCACATTTTCAAGCTTTTCTTTGCATCCCCATGAGGGCTAGAAACTTTCTTTAAAACAAACCAAAACCTAAAGCAGAGATTCTGAGATAACAACATGACTCCAGGAGACGGGATCTTCAGCTCAGACCTCTAATGCCTGTGCCTTCATGTGTCCCTGCTTGGAAGATGGTCAGAGAATGGGACCATGTGGGTATAAAACAGGAGAAGCACCAAAAAAATAAAAGAGAAAAGTTCCCAGTGGAGACAGAGGGATTGCAAAAGTTGTTGGACGCAAGGAGACTGAACCTTGGTCTACACTACCAATTTATCTCAGTATAACTGCAACATAGTTATACTGGCCGACCCGCACATTGTTGTCAGTGCTATGTCGACCGGAGGGCTTCTCCCATTGACATTGCTACCACCTCTTGGGGAGGTGGAGTACCTATACTGGTGATAGAAGCTCTCCCGTTGGTGTAGGTAGTGTCTTCACGAAGTGCTTCAGCCACCCAGCTGTCCCACAGGCGGCAGTGCTGTAAGTATAGACAAGCCCTGAGTTTGGACATGGAACTGTCACAGTCTGATGCCCCAAAAGAAAAATTGCATATTCCTAGCTTCTGAAGCAACTGGGCAAATTTACCCAGCAATTCTCTCCGAACTAGCAGAGGCCACCACATGAGACTATTACACATTAGTTGTTTGTTTCTACATTTTATCTATTTGTATTTTCACATTTTTTCAGACTTTTTAAAAAATAAACTTACACGGTCTTCTTTGTTGGGCTCCTCCTCCTCTCTCTTCCCCCACCCCTTCTCCGCCATTCCAGCCCTTTAGTAGGTTTTCCTTCTTTGTCCTGTTCAACTGGCTTATCGTTCCTTCTGCCTTTTTCGCAGTGATTTCCCTCGCTCTAAGTTGTCTATTGAATATTCTTTTGAATTTTTCAGTTCATTCTTCTCTAAGTGCTTTCCCCCCCTCAATTCCTCTAATTCTGCCATTCTCTTCAGTTCTTATTTTCCCTGACATCTGCATTTACCTTCAGCATTTTCTTTCCTCTTTGCCCTTTCACCAGGTTTCTTCTGTCTCCCACTGTCTAGCCTTTCTTACATGCACTAGCCACTCACTTTCCAACTTGCTAAGCAAAATGGCATTTCCACATGGACACACTTCTAAGACAAATTTCCACCCCCTGAATTCCATTGGTACATCCCTCCTGTACTCCAGAGGGCAGCAACACCAAGTTCTTTGCCCTTGCAGTGTTTAAAATATGCATTCAGCCTCTTCCCAGCCTTTACCTCCCTGCAGGTCATTCTGCTACTGAGCACAGTTGTGCTGTGCTGTCTAAAATGATAAGCGGGTGGGCAGCAATAATGAGGTCTGCACTGTGTAACAAAATGGTTGTTTGGAAAAGTAGCCAAGGAAAAGGGCAAATATACGGGGTCTTTCTAGTGTTTATCACCAGCCTGAGACAAGAGAATAAGGATTAGAGCAAGGGAAGGGGAAACACTATGTCCCATACTATCTCATCCCCTCTCCAAGCCACAGGCCTGCTATAAAGCACTTGGAGTTGCTTATAATGCTGTTTCAAATGCAAGGTATTATTTTTATTACCCTGTGCTTCCTATTATCATTCACCGCTCTACACGAAAGCCTGGCAGTAAAGAAAAGTGAAGTTATATATTCAGTAACTGGAAACGTAAAACACCGGCAGCTAGGATGTTCTGATAATAGCCTAAACCTTGACCTACTATGAGCTGCTTTTATGAAAGAGAAAGATTTTTGTTGTCTTTCATATCCATTTTCCCCAGATTGTGCTAAATTACAGGCACTTGTTTTAAAAGTGGATTGCTATTCACCATAGAGTGCACATTTAGGCCCTCATTTTGACTAAAACCATGTCCCCAAAGGAAAGAACAGCCAGTACATTAAAGTGTAATGTAATGTAAATGTGTTTATTAATGCCTTTCATTCAAAGCTACTTACTAGGTTCTTGTGTACAGTTACGTAGCTTATTCATCAAGAGACCTAACTTCAGAGAGGAACCTTTTTATCAAAACTAAGTCATTAATGTTAGCATAGCTGTATTATACACAAGAAAAACCTTACAGGCATACTTAACTAAATTAAACCTCATCACTAAACAGTCCACCCACAGGTTTGGGGATAAAACAAAAATTCTAAAGATTAATTTACTTTTATTTTTAAATAGAACAGCTAAACTTTTAATCAGTTGTAATGAAAATCTTCTATATAAAATGTATTTTAAAGAAGCTGGAAGGATCAAGATTAAGACTCCAAAAAATTTCCATGAACTGACTGCTTTAGAAACTTCCAAGGAAGCTCAGAAAGCACTAATGAAATCACAGAGCTATAACAACCATTTCTTTTAACTATTTAACCAGATGTTTTTACGACGTCTCATCCAAAGGGTGGCTACAGAGGAGCTGGGAAGTGTAATTCCCAGCTCAGGCTAGCTGTCCGACTACAATCCTGTCTGAAGTTCTAGATACATACTTGGGCGGCTACCCCAAGTTGCCATCTGTGCTGCCGTGGCCACACTGCTATTTTTAGCACACTAGCTTGAGCAGAGCTAGCGCTGTGTCTACCCAAGCGGAGAATCACACTCCCTAGCTACTCTGTAAACATCCCCTTAGTGTCACATTGTTAGGCTATGTTGAAGTTTACAGCAATTAATTCCTCCTCACAGTTAGAGCTGGGCAAAATCCTTTGGCTGGAATTTTTTGGCAAAAAGTGCAGATTTGGCAACATTGAAACATTTTGACTAGTCATGTAGATTTTGCCAAATTGGGTCATTTGAAAAAAAAAATCTGAAAAAATGGAAACATCTTGTTTTGACATTTTCAAAATTAAATGTTTCTTTTTTGGTTTGAAATAATTTTTCATTTCAAAATTTCCTTTGATTTGATTTTAAAAATTTAAAAAATGTTTGGTCTAAACTAAACGCTTTGTTCTCCCTGAAACAACCTTTTTTTAAAAAAAAACTTTTTGAAATTGTCAACTAACCAAAAAATTCATTATACACCCAGTTGTATTCCCAGTATATTCACAGTGGAAATTTCAGGTCTCAGAACCCGCACTGGAATATTGTCAGAACCTATAGACGGAGGCAGTTATCACATTTTCCTTAAGGGCCAGAGTATGGATCCTTACTTTCACTGGTAAGCAGTTACTCTCAGGAGCAGTCCCACTGAAGTTGTTACTTGCATGAACAACTGCTCATCTGTGTAAATAAAGGTTTCACAACCTGGTCCCAAATGATTTGATAAAAAAAATCACTTTCTGGTAAATAAGGACATATGTGAGGAAGAGATTGTGGGGGAGGTGTAATTTACACACTGATTCTTGACTTCTATATGCAGCTGCAATAATCATGGAAACTTTTTCCATAACATGCTGCATGAAGGGATGATGGGTGAATGAACAGCACACCCTGGTTTGAAATATTTTTCTTGTAACTCTTAATCTTGATTCCAAATAATCAGCCTTTCCCTTGTCAGTTTGAAGCTAAATATACTGTTCTCATTACCTCTATGTTTTTTATTAGGATGAATTTTTACTGACCCCTCTGTCCATGTCTTTTCAAGGCAGGTGAATTGTTTTCAGTGGAATGCCAGTTGATCAGCCGGGTGTAGAGAGTGTATGTATAAGGCCATATGGGCATCCAGGCCTCGAAAGTATGCAGTATAGCCTGGGGGCACGTAAGGGGTTAAAAGCATTGCAGTATGCATTAAGCACATGTTTCAAGTCAGCAGGGTGCCAGTCTAAAATGTCCTCAAAGCCTAATTCGATAGATATTATGCCATATGCTGCAAGTAGTCAGTAATGAAGAAAGTAAAAATTTTATGGATGAGCAAAATAGGAGCTCTTATGGATGGAGTGGTTTTAAATCAGGTGTATAATTTACCTAGCATCAGACCACATGTAGAGTGCATTACTCAATTGAACTTATATGCAGATAGGAAAGCAGTTTCTTTTAATAAGCACTTCTTCAACTTATTGGCTCTACAATTACTTGCACCAAATTACCAGCAGCTGCTGCCTGTTTGGTGTTTTATCTTAGACAAGGAGTTACATTAATTTCTAATCAACAATCCAGTCAAGGACTCTTAATTTTTTAAAGTTTGATCTCCCCATTTATTTAGAATTAAACTGAAATATTGGGTATTTGCATTATAATTTTGATTTTACTTAGCTTTTTCTTTATAGATTTATTTTTTACTAGAATTCAAGTGTATCCTATCTCTATATAGGTGATCATATAAATATTTAGAATTTTATAACTAAATTTAGATTTTATATATATACACACACACACACACACACACACACACAAACATAACATTTTATACAAATATGTATAATTAACATTGGCCTTAGATGTGCAGTGCATTGATATTGCTTTTGTGAAAACATTAGACTTGCCATAAAGTTTGCTGAGCTCCAAGATCCTCATCTTAGTTCCAAATCTTTGAACCTCACACTAGCATATAGAGAAACATGATTTACCTTTATGAATCATACCTAAGACAGTTGAGCACTAATTAATCTACCAGGATTCCAGTTTCTGTTGTGGGGGGACATTTTAATTAGGTTTTGTTTTTTAAAAAAATCAGCTTCCAATCTAATTCTCATTAGGAAAAATATTTATTTTCATTCTTTGGATTTGTGTTGTTAGTTATATGGTTTTCTGAAAGAAGAAAACCCAGCTCAGTCATTTGGGTTTTTTCCCCAAAAACTATATCCTAATATGACAAAAGCTCTCATTCAGATATTTAAAAAAAAAGATTTATCAGAAGCCATGGAAAAACTAAAATAAATTTTAACATGATAACCCTGGTTTACTAATAAAAGTAAAAAGGAAAAGGCGGTTTGTATACTACTGTGAGGGTTTTTTGTTTTGTTTTTTGTTTAATAAAATCATCATGGCTGTGAGTTACCTGAACTAATTCTTGTACCGTACTTGCTAATGGCCCACTCCTGTAAACACTGCCAAGCAAATGATGCCTGCTCAGAGCAGAAAGGTCTTACACTCACGAGTAAGTGGTTGCAAGGTAAGTTCCTTAGTCAAAAAAGATCTAGTTAGGATAACCCACACCCATATTGATTAGGGAACAGTCCTTATGTTATGCAACAATAGGACAAGGTTACTAGGAGCTTCTCTCTTTTATCACAGTTGATCAGGATTCTGTCCTGAGCACAAGGAAAGACCTTCATAGCTTTGGCCTTTGTGACAGGGTGGCAGTATCTATATTTCAGTTGAAGGGTGAATCCCTCCAAGGCATATCCAGAGGACAGGGATTCCAATAAGCCTTCTTCTGGGAAGGCTCTGTCTCTGATGCATGAAGGAACACAGGTGAGTACTCTAGTTCCTCAAGCTTATGTATGTTGAGATCCTGACCATGGTTGATTCTGGAAGAGGCAAGTCCTTGGGAGAAGTCCTACCATCTGAAGGAATTAACTACTTGCATCAGAATTGTGATAGGTATAAAATCTATTCTATTTAGGTTCTTATACTACTGTTATCACTGTGTTACCCGAGTATCTGGTATCTAATCTTGGTGGTCCCATTCCAGAAGCAGGAAAGTCTGAAAAAGTTGGGAGTGAAGGATATACATCCCACTACCAGTTACCTGAGCCATCCAGCCCTTTAAATCTTTGACTACCATCAAAGTTTAAAAATGAACACGATCACATTTTTATTGTAACCTTCTTCAGTTGATGCTGTTATTTTACTAATTATGCATCTTCCTCCCTCTTTTAAAATGATCTCTCATGCAGCTGGGAAAATATAACCCTCTCAGGACCCAATCAGATTTTCACATCAATTTGTCTAATTGACACCAGGTTTAATACATCTCTTAATTATGACTGCAAACACTTTGTTAAGATCAATCAAATTTAATACCTTACAAAAAAAACCCCAACCCTTCCCTAATCATTTAAAAATAACTAAGTTAAGATCTTTAAAATGGGGAATTCAAACCATCTGCTTAGGTATTTAGGATAAGTACCAAATGGGGTGGCTTGCTGAGGTAAGCATCAGGTCTCTAGAATCACAGGTTCAAACTTTGGGAAGGATGAAGGACTTGGATTGACCTTTCCAAGGTATCTAAATAGCGTTATGTGCAGTTTACTCTGTGCAAATCTTTCACACGACCTTTATCAGAGGACCTGTTTGTTCATGGCATATTTATATCCCATGCCACTTTTTATCCAAGCAGGGGTTTGCCCATTATTCTTGGCCAAATATTTCCTCTTCTCCGGTGTTGGTAGAGTGACCCATTGGTCAGCAACCTCCCAAAGCTGAAGTGGCTGAAGTTCAATATACACACCTGCAACTTAAAAATTCCACCTGTCCTTTAGGGAATTTCCTGCCCTGAAGGGTGAACGTCATTGAATAATATTTAGTTCCTTTAAACAACTAAGTACACACTACTTATCTACAGAACATATGACATTTAAAGGCCCCAGGATTGTAGCGCCTGATCCAGTAAAGTGTATTCACAGGAGGAGCTCAGCTCCCAGCTGGATCAGGCCCATAGATTGTAAAGCAACCTAGGATCCCATCAGAATAAATGATGATCTATGCATACAAACTTTTCTTTTAAATACATATTTAATGCAGTGTGAATTTCAGACATGAATGTAAGAACAAAAGGCGGCTCTATTCGTGTAATTTCCTATGTGTAATATTTTCATAATGGAAAACTGGTCTGATGGCAGGAACAAATCCTGTTTGTTTAATATCATTACATTTTTTTCATTGAATCCCAGCACCAAACAGCACCACCATGTAAACATCTTTTAAAAATATCTCATGACGGTTTAGAATCCTAAAGCTGGTACTCACAGAGTGGGAAAATGAAGGCAATTTTACAGAGTTCAATTCAATTCTATTTCTATTCAGGCTTTTCTTCTGCTTGCACCATATCTGGAGAAAATGTAGAAATATTAAACTTTCCTAGTTCAAATCAGCCAACTACATTTACTTAAGGTATGTTATGATATTTCATGAATCTAATGTTTATAGCATCGTAATTCCTCAAATTCCTACATTTTTCATCCTTACCACATCTAATAAGTTGGTCAATATTTTTAAAGACACATTTGTTCTCTAATTCTTATTTTTTCTTATACCATATGTTCCTCTAATTAATACTACTCATACCCATTTCCAGTGTTGATTTACTTCTTTACACTTATATTTATCAATGAAAGTATAACGGTTAGCACAAAATTATTATTAAATACAGCATGTATTAAAAGGAATCTAATGAGCAGTAAATACATAGGGTTTTTTCATTTAAAATTAGTATGGTTTAAATGTTTGCTTTACATCCGTAACAAATGGAAATTAAATATTTCAATACAGCAAAAATGCAAAGAAATGAGAGGTTTCAGAGTAACAGCCGTGTTAGTCTGTATTCGCAAAAAGAAAAGGAGTACTTGTGGCACCTTAGAGACTAACCAATTTATTTGAGCATAAGCTTTCGTGAGCTACAGCTCAGGGGAACAAGATATATCGATTCCTCAAGATCAGTTACATGGCTACATCCTGGCAACAAGGGCTACACCAACAATTCAAACAATTACATTATCAAAGAACATGGTTGAAAGTAAAAGTCTATTTCTAATTTTATTTATTCGTGTATCACTTCTTTGGTTGGGTGTATGCTGGAGAGGTGGAAGTTCTGAACTCAGGATTTCTCTCAAAGTTTGTACTCTCAGAACAAGACAGGCCACACTATGGTGGTGAGTAGTTGGATAATACATGCCCCATTATGCCAACTTGAAGCTCAGTAAATTGGTCATGGTGATTAAATATTTCCATCTGCCTAGTAATGCAGTAGTAATACAATACTTTTGATCATTAGAGGGGTGAGAGGCCTCCAGTAACATTCTTACAGTTCATTCCATGACACATCAAAAGTTGCCTATGAATCTAGTTTTCTATACTATGCTTATCACCATGGTCTGAATAGAAATCACTCATCCCACCAGCCAAGCCAAGCCAAACAGAATGTAACTTAATGGCAGCCAGACAGACAGAATTCATGGAGGAGAACAGGAAAGTAGCCATGTTCTCCTGAATAGGTGAGCATAACTGCCAAAAAGAAATATTTGTATATATAGTATTTGTTTCCATTTTTCTTCAACCTGGATAACTGCAGAGTATTTAGGGCTTTGATCTTGCCTCAGTCAACTTAATGGGAATTTTTCTTTGAATTGAATGGGAGTAGGATCAAGCCCTTAACATATGAGGTCCTGATTCTGATCTCAATACCATCTATTTTACGCTGGTGTAATCCCATTTACTTCAGTCAAGTTACTCATGATTTACTTTGGTGTAAGTAAAATCAGAATCAAGCTTGGAGTGTTTTTCAAATGTTTCCTTCTTTAAAATGGATTATTTCAGTAATGCGCCTACTAAAAGGTTAAATTACAGCATAGGATGAAAATTAATACTTTTTTAAAAAACAGTCACAAAAATCACTAACATAATGCAAAGAGGTAGTCTTTGGCATAAATCTTTCATATTTTTAGCAGTTTGCCATCTCAATGAATTCTCAGATATTTTACCACCTTCCAACTCTTCTAAATATAATTACTGCCTTATTTTACAGTAATAAAATAATAATTCTTAACACAGATAATACTGTTTTTTCCAAACACTTAGCAATCATTAACTAATTAATATTCAAAGTGCCCCTGAAGTAAGGATATTTTTTATCTCCGTTTCACAGATGGGGAAAGTGAGGCTGAGAGGTTAAAACGAACTGTCAAGGTCACAAGATGAGTCTGTGTCAGTGCCTAAATTAAAACTCAGGAGTTCCCAATTCCCAAGTCCCCTGTTCAGATTGCTAGATTGTGCTCCCATCCCTTTCTCAAACAAAAATCATATCCCACAAAACTCATTATTAAGATGTTTTTCCATCTCATTAACACAACAATTTGTGCCATTTGTATTAATTTTTCCCCTTCAAATAAATGTTACAAATTAAATGGCCATATTTTTGTTGTTGTTTGATCAAGAGTACAAAGGACATTTAAAAAAAAAAAAAAGCAAGCTTGAGATAAAATACAGCAGTTGATTTGATTTTTTTGCTATAGATCACAGCATCTGAAGGCATTCATTCAGAAGACAGCCTGATCACAAGCTGACAAGCTGCAACTAATTAAGAACTCATCGCTGGCCAATCTGCCAGCAGCCAGTATCTGACCATACTTTAGCAACCAATTTAATCAGTAAAGCTATATAACAAATGTAGTAGGATATGCATGCTAGAAAAATAATATATGTACAAGCAAAAGGAGAATTAAATTTATTCTATAGGAAATACCTCATCTTCATTGTAATGGAGAATGCTATTGCTTCTGTACGTACTGAAGCCAAAGTGGAAGATTAAAACTTTCGCAAGGCACCCTGTAAAATACATCACATCAGTGCTTGATCCTGGCATTGACTTCAGTGGAGTGTTGCCATTGAGAATGAGAATAGGATCAGAGCAGATCCTTATTAAGAAATATGCATTTGTAACACTGCATTCTAAAATCCTGAATCGGAAAGCAAGTGCACAGGAAAAGGAAATGAAGGGAAAATAAAAACAAACATTAGTAGAGAAAAAATTAAATCATACTTCATATGTTCTTTATAATCCCTGAGTTTCTTCTATTTGGCCCAAATATAGTATAACTACGCTAAAAATAACCTCTGGAATACAGAGAAATGGCCAAATTTCACAATCAGTTATACCGATGGAAATCCGGAGTAACTCCACTGAAATCAGTGGAATTACTCTGGATTTACTGTAGGCCAAATTCTGTTCTCACTTATGCTAATATATTCAAGGATAAATGTTTATAAAATAGAAGTACTACAGTCAGCGTATAACACTGCTGTTTGAAAATATTTATCCATACTTGATTAATAGCTCTTGGAAGATTATGTCTTCCAATACTACATGAAAAGTCAGGTCCCTCTACTATATGTGTGACGAGATTTTTTATGAATTGTTTTGAATATTGTCAGACCTCAAAGTTACAAATGTCTATTAACTTATTCATTTTCAACAGATGATGGGGTGCGGACAGGTTATTTTGGGGTTTTATTTCTGCGAACTATGCTTGTGGATCATATGTTGTGTATGCTAGTGGCTCTCAATCTTTTTAGACTACTTTACCCCTTTCAGGAGTCGGATTTGCCTTGTGAACCCCAAATTTCACCTCACTTAAAAACTATGTGCTTACAAAATCAGACAAAAATACAGAAGTGTCACAACACACTATTACTCAAAAATTGCTGACTTTCTCATTTTTACCATACAATTATAAAATAAATCAAATCAATTGGAATATAAATATTGTACTTCCATTTCAGTGTATAGTATATGGAGCAGTATAAGCAAGTCATTATCTGTATGAAATTTTAGCTTGTACGGACTTTGCTGGGGCTTTTTATGCAGCCTGTTGTAAAACTAGGCAAATATCTAGATGAGTTGATGTACCCCTAGAAGATCTCTGCGTACCCCCTTGGGCACATGTATCACTGGTTGAGAACCACTGCCATATGCAAACAAAAGAAAATCTGAAAACACAGAACACTACTGAATCCTTTTCTGTCATGGTATCCAAACTGCGATAGTTGATGTCAACTGTAAGCAACTGCCTGACTAAACCGAGTATTCAATTCAATTACATATAGTATAAATACGTAAGGGCACAAGGTTAACTATCTTGTGATAGAGTCATTCTCTAGAATATTTATCCAAGATGAAAGGCACATGTGGTCAAAAGCAGCACAGTTCAGCTTTCAGTAAATGCTCTGTGACCACCACAAATATCAACTTGACAACAAAACCATTAGACTTTGCCCTTGAGATTGGATAGCTATGCATTCAACGAATCAAGGACCTCATCCTGCAAGCCCACAGCATGCAGTGATCCCATTGGCCAATAGCACCAGGCTGCAGGACAATAGCAATGAAAATGGTTGGGGCATATAATCAGATAGAAATAACTTGAAATTTCTCCTTGCTTCTCAAAAAAAACCAAAACCCTTCAAATGTTAAGTTCAACATATTAAATTCACAAAAGCATGAAACTGACTAGTAAACCTGTCTGGGCTCTTGGAAACTGTTAATCAGTGTTTGGGCACCTTAGAGGGGAACTGAACTGCACCTAGAGAGATGAAGAGAAAACGTAGTTGTCAGCACAAGTAGGTCATACACAAAGAAGGTGTCTCCTCCCCAAACAGCAATGCAAGAAGGCTAACACAGGACAGCTGAACAACCTCAACAGAGCAAGCTGTTGACACAGGATTTCTGAAGACTAGCTTTACTCCCCCTCTCCTACCTCTGTATCACTAGAACATATTTCCTGTCTTTTTAAAGCCTTCTCCAATGGAAGATGTTGGGACACAACAACACACTTTCAAAGCCAAACCCATTTTTGTAAACAAAGAAATATAAGTAATATACCCATAGCACCCACGTCCCAGCTACAGATTACTTCCTCTTGTCTCTAAAGATTTTTTTTCTCACACTTAAGTGGTTAGATGGTGCAGACAGGTGCTGGCCATTTTACAACACGTACTGTGTAAATTGCCTTTTCTGGACGGGAAAGCTCTAAGCCCAGATGCTGGTAAGAAACTTGTGTGGAAGGTAACTTTCTCTCTAAGCCTTGCCCATGCAATACCTTTATCTGGACACCTGGGCAGGAAGCAGCCTCTTAAACAATTTATTCTTCCATTTTACTGCCTGTAAATTGCCAAAAGGACTACAAACTTCCTTGCCTCATGTCCAGAGTACTAGAAGGCAGTCAAAAAAGGGAACCTTTAACCTCTCTTGCTCTTATGCCCCACTCACATTAACCTGTGAAAAAATGGGATAAATATAGTAGGGCCAATAATTAACTATGGTACCCAGCATCATAAACTACTTCAAACAGTCACAGTGCAAGCAACAGAATCTTAATTCACCTATTCTCAAAAGACAATGTTCCCTTTGCAATTCTGACTGAATAGGGCACCAACTTTATTGCCCACCTAGGATAGCAAGTTTGGGACCTCCTGAAAAATGAAGCCTGTGTATATGCTGATCTATCACTTCCAGAGTCATGAACCTGAGGACTCAGGTTCCCAGAAGTAGCAGAGCTGGTGAAGTTCCTCTAGCAGAGGAATTTATGAGCTATCCAAGATGGTAAGCCCATAATCTGATCAAAAACTCTAGTGATGACTTCTCTTCTCTGGCAAGAAAAACTTTCATAACCCAAAGTCAATCCAAGTACAAAACCATAAAAGAGGTCCTTTAGGTTAGACTCATAGGACCTCAGGATTGAGGCCACCCAAGAAAAAAAGATTCAAAATTCTCCGGTGTTTCTCAGCAGGGAAGAGTTAAGGGTCTTAGAAGTCAAGTCTGCTGGAGCTCATTAAGCAACCAGATGTAGCTGTTTTGTATGCCAGGAATTAAAAGGAAGTTGGAAGTTCTAGTGGGGAAAAGACTATGGATCAAAAAAATGTAGAGCTTATCTCTATTCTAGGATTATGCTTCTTCACTACAGATACCAGGAAGATCCCACCTTGTGACTCCACAATTAAACAAACAAACAAATAAATAAATAAATAAAAGCATCATGAAGGTTTTGCTTTATGTGCTATATGTTTTCCACAGCTCTGAGTCTTGAGTCTTGGGCCAAATTTAGACTGTGAGACCCTCTGGAGCATTAGGTCAGCTAGAAGGTCTGTTTCTGCAAGATAAATGCCACTTTTAAATAGCAGAAGTGAAATAGATACTGACCCCTGTCATGTGACAGGTGTATTTATTTAATGCCAGCACTCCTGTGTCTCAGACGCTTATTACGAAGTACACGGTCTGAGTGGAAAAGTCAGGCCTGCAAGTTTTGTGTGCAAGCAATTAGAACCAGCATAGCAAGCTACCCAGTTTTGTGTAGCCACTGATTAAAAATATATGCTCACTATAAAGATAGTATCAGAGGGGTAGCAGTGTTAGTCTGTATCCACAAGAACAATGAGGAGTCTGGTGGCACCTTAAGGACTAACAGATTTATTTGGGCATAAGCTTTTGTGAGTAAAAAACCACTTACCCGTGAAAGTTGGTTTTTACCCACAAAAGCCCAAATAAATCTGTTAGTCTTTAAGGTGCCACCAGACTCCTCGTTGTTTTTATAAAGATAGTCGTAGTTTCCCTTTGTGGCTAATAAAAGTTCCAGTGAAAGGGCTGCTCTCTGGACCTCTCTTCTACCCCACATGTACCACCATCCAACAGCAATAAAAGATTTTCTCCCCATTGTATTCCTGGGGCGGGGGAGGAAATCAGATTCAACTTTTTATTATAAAAGTTAAAGACTATTTTCTATCAAAACCAACATTTTCAAAACTCTTAATCTTTTTAAATTTGAGGTGGTATGTCTGTCTCGTAACTGATTAAGAAGCAAACCTCTTCCTTTAAAACACACTTCTATGTATCTTCCCATTGCCAGATATAGCAATATCCATTATAGACGTTTAATAAGGTAAGCTTTTCTCAGAATGATTTCACCCTTTAAAATGGGAGCTTTTAAATAATGATGGAAATTTTTCTTTTAAAAACTGGAATTAATGTGCACCGCATATAATGTGTTGTAAAACAGGCATCGCATCATTATCACCTCCTACTCAGAGCCATTTTAACTATAATCTCAGTATTTGGGTAGCTCAGCTAATTAACAACCTGGTATTACTGTAAAGATGAGATTGTCATGTTATTTGAAGTGGCTTTTAACAGTCTTTGAGCACTAACTACTAAATTTAAGAGTTTGCACTATTTTAAGAAAAAAATTATACAATTTTTAGGAGTCTGAAAAATGAAGAGAAATGTATATAATTTGATTAAAACTAAATTTACATTTAAATAAAGTTTTGGAAAATTTCTTGGCACATATCTATAGACTACTTATATTAGCTGATTCAGGGATAGATCACTTATGTTTCTACATAACTTTATAATTTTTTTTTTTAAAAAACTATTCTCACAATTGCAAGTTATGGTACCACTCAACTAATCCTCAAAGCATTACAAAGACATTTTTGTAACTCTTTTCTAATATACTGGTGATGATTGTGGAGAAGCTAAATGAATTCTTTGCATTGATCTTCAATGCAGAGGATGAGAGAGAGATTCCCACACCTTAGCCATTGTTTTTAGGTGACAAATCTGAGGAACTGTCCAAGATTGAGGTGCCATTAAAGGTAGTTTTGGAACAAATAGATACATTAAACAGTATAAATCACAAGGACCAGATGGTATCCACCCAAGAGTTCTGACGGAATTCAAATATGAAATTGCAGAACTACTAAGTGTGGTATGTAACCTCTCTCTTAAATCAGCCTCTCTACCAGATGACTGGAGGATAACTACTGTAATGCCAATTAAAAAAAACAAAACGTCCAGAGGTAATCCTGGCAATTACAGGCCAGTAAACCTAACTTCAGTACCAGTCAAATTGGTTGAAACTATAGTAAAGAACAGAATTATCAGACACATAGATAAACATGATGTGTTGGGGAAGAGTCAACATAGCTTTTGTAAAGACAAATCATGCCTCACCAATCTGTTAGAATTCTTTGAGGGTGTCAACAAGCACGCAGACAATGGTGATCCAGTCAATACAGAATACTTGGACTTTCAGAAAGCCTTTGACGAAGTCCCTCACGAAAGGTTCTTAAGCAAAGTAAATACTCATGGAATAAGAGGGAAGGTCCTCTTATGGATCAATAACTGATTAAAAGATAGGAAACTAAAGGTAGGAATAAATGGTCAGTTTTCAGAATGGAGAGCGGTAAATAGCAGGGCCACCAATGATCTGTACTGGGACCAGTGCTGTTCAACACATTCATAAATGATTTGGAAAAGGGGTAATGACAAAGTGAGATGACAAAGTTTGCAAAGGATACAAAATTACTCAAGATAGTTAAGTCCAAAGCAGACTGCGAAGAGTGACAAGGAGATCTCACAAAACTAGGTGCTTGGCAACAAAATGGTAGATGAAATTCAATACTGATACATGCAAAGTAATGCACATTGGAAAAATCCCAACTATACATACAAAATGATGAGTCAAAATTAGCTGCTATCACCGAAGAAAGATCTTGGAATCATTGTGGATAGTTCTCTGAAAACATCTTGGTGTACAGTGGCCATCAAAAAGTGAACAGAATGTTAGGAACCATTAGGAAAGGGCTAGATAATAAGACAGAAAATATTATAATGCCACTATATAAATCCATGGTACGCTAACATTTGGAATACCGCATGCAATTCTGGTTGCCCCATCTAAAAAAAGATATATTAGAATTGGGAAAGGTACAGAGAAGAGCAACAAAAATGATTAGGGATATGGAATAGCTTCCATAGGCAGAGAGATTAAAAAGATTGGGACTGTTCAGTTTCGTAAAGAGATGACTAAGGGGGGATATGATAGAAATCTATAAAATCATGACTGGTGTGGAGAAAGTGAATAAGGAAGTGTTATTTACCCCTTCACATATCTCGAGAACCAGGGGTCGCCCAATGGGCAGCAGGTTTAAAATAAACATAAGGAAGTACTTCTTTACACAATGCACAGTGAACTTGTGGAACTTGTTTCCAGGGGATGCTGTAAAGGGCAAAAGAATAACTGGGTTAAAAAAAGAATTAGATAAGATCATGGAAGATAGGTCCATCAATGGCTATTAGCCAAGATGGTCAAGGATGCAACCCCATGCTCTGGGTGTCCCGAAACCTCTCACTGCCAGAAGCTGGGACTAGATGAAAGGGGATGGATCACTAGATAATTGCTCTGCTCATTCCTTTTGAAGCAGCTGGAACTGGGTTAGATGAACCATTGGTCTGACCCGTTCTTATGTTCTTATCCTGTGCTATATACTCTTACATACTAGTGGTCCCCGGTTCTGGATACTGAGGGACAAATTTTCAAAGGAGTTCATCAGGGCCGGCCCACAACATTTTGGCACCTGAGGCGGGGCTCAAATGACGACCCCATGCTCCCTCGCTTGGGCCAAAACTTTGAAAGGTCTCAATTCTGCCTTCTTCCTGTTCTACTCCTCTCATGGTACTGCTCTGCTACCTACCCCAATAAAGGAGAACTAACAACTTAAAAAGCCTTGTTCAAAAATTTTAACACTTAACTTTCGAATGCCTGAACAGCAAATGTAACTTTTCTTGTCTGCATAGTAAACACTGGCATTTTTATCTGTTTGAATAAGCAAAGTGGTGCTTTCCATGCCTTCTTGGTTGCAAAGATTTGAACTGCTTCCTGCTGAAGGTCCACAGTCTGGGTCAGCTCATGCTCTATTGAGATGGTTGCAAGGCCAACCAGCCTCTCCTGTGCCATTGTGGAGCATAGATGTGTTTTTTTTAACTTCAGCATGGAGAAGCTGTGTTCTCCACTGGCAACTGTTACAGGAAGTGTTAGAAGTATGCGCAGAGCAACCAAAGCATTTGGAAAGAGGGTGATCATCTTATTTGTGCACATATATTCCAGAACAGCCTTTGGAGTTGATCTTGCTGAAATGCATCTTGAAAGGGCTTTCAGTTCATCACCTAAATCACTCACACCAATATTGCACATGTCATCATGTGTTAACACTGTCTCTAGTGCCCTGCATTGCTGGTGTAGGTCTTCTTCAGGTATAATGAGGAGTTTGGGAATAACATACAACATCCAAAATATACTACTGTGTTCCTTGAGGTGCATGAAACGTTCTTCAGCTGACTGTATTGAACAATCTAGCACCTGGTTAAAGAATTCAACTTTGAATTGTTGTTTGGGGTCTCTTATGGGATTATCCTGTGCCTCATAATCAAAATGTTATCTTTTCGGTGACGCTTGTATTCTTGAATGGGTGGGAAAATAACTTCAGTATGAAGTTCCTCTGCCATCTTCTGTGCACTCTTCAGAACATTTTGAAATCCCTCATCTGACTGGTAAGACTGTAGGTATGACTTTGCTTTGTCCAGTTGTTCCATTGCTCCAGATATATCAAAGTCAACACCTTGGAGTCTCTTGCTTACAACATTTATTTCAAACAGTATGTCATGCCACAACACTAAGCCACACAGAAATTTGAAGTTACGTATGTTTCTGGTGATTCCATTTCCCTCTGTCACTGTTCTCCCACAAAAAGAAAAGGAGTACTTGTGGCACCTTAGAGACTAACCAATTTATTTGAGCATAAGCTTTCATGAGCTGTAGCTCACTTCATCAGATGCATACTGTGGAAACTGCAGAAGACATTATATACACAGAGACCATGAAACAATACCTCCTCCCACCCCACTCTCCTGCTGGTAATAGCTTATCTAAAGTGATCACTCTCCTTACAATGTGTATGATAATCAAGTTGGGCCATTTCCAGCACAAATCCAGGTTTTCTCACCCTCCGCCCCCCCCCCACAAACTCACTCTCCTGTTGGTAATAGCCCATCCAAAGTGACCACTCTCTTTACAATGTGTATGATAATCAAGGTGGGCCATTTCCAGCACAAATCCAGGTTCTCTCACCCCCCACCCCCATACACACACAAACTCACTCTCCTGCTGGCAATAGCTCATCCAAACTGACCACTGTCCTTACAATGTGCATGATAATCAAGGTGGGCCATTTCCAGCATAAATCCAAGTTTAACCAGAACGTCTGGGGGGGGAGGGGGGGAGGAAAAAACAAGGGGAAATAGGCTACCTTGCAAGGGGGGGGTGAGAAAACCTGGATTTGTGCTGGAAATGGCCCACCTTGATTATCATACACATTGTAAAGAGAGTGGTCGGTCACTTTGGATGGGCTATTACCAGCAGGAGAGTGAGTTTGTGTGGGTGGGGGCAGAGGGTGAGAAAACCTGGATTTGTGCTGGAAATGGCCCAACTTGATTATCATACACATTGTAAGGAGAGTGATCACTTTAGATAAGCTATTACCAGCAGGAGAGTGGGGTGGGAGGAGGTATTGTTTCATGGTCTCTGTGTATATAATGTCTTCTGCAGTTTCCACAGTATGCATCCGATGAAGTGAGCTGTAGCTCACGAAAGCTTATGCTCAAATAAATTGGTTAGTCTCTAAGGTGCCACAAGTCCTCCTTTTCTTTTTGCGAATACAGACTAACACGGCTGTTACTCTGAAACCTGTTCTCCCACAAACAGTTCCTGTCATAGCATTATCCTCCATGAGGGCAACTATGGCTTCATCTATCTTTCCAATTTGGTGTTTGATAGGCTTTATCACCTCCACTTGACTTTCCCATCATGTGGCACTCAGTGGTGTCAGTGTCAGAGAGGATGTTCCCAGATGTTACTTCAAAATTTGCCATCGATGAGTTGATGCAGAGAAAAATACATAGATGCTTTGAATTACATTAAAAAAAAATTCAGCAGCCTCACTAGAAGCTGATGCTGCATTACTGACCATCAAGCTCAATGAATGAGAACTACATGGGACAAAAAAGGCTCGAGGGTTTAACTCTCGGATCCATGTCTGCACTCCTCTGTTCTTTCCTCTCATGTTGGCACCATTATAGTAGCCCTGACCCCTCATGTCAGCTATCGCAATTCCCATATCTTCCAGCTTTTTAAGAAGCACATTTGTCATACCAGTTCCTGTAGCATCATCAATGTCAATAAATTCTAGAAAATGCTCTCTGACAGTCACCATTGCAGGGACATTTTCACTAGGTTCTGTTGCTGTTACAAAACACACCATTAAAGTCATTTGTTCCGTATGGCTGATGTCAGGTGTGCAGTCCAGAATAACACAGTAATATCTTGCTGATTTCAGATCTGCCACAATCTTCTGTTTGATTGTTGTTGCCAGTAACTGTATGATCTCATTTTGAATTGTTTTTCCAATGTAGTGGTGTGTGTACATTTCTTGGGTGGTGACTTCTTAGATGCTCCTGGAGTACAGCATCAAACTCAGCCATCAGCTCCACACTTTTAAGGAAGCTTCCATTGTTTGGCACATACAGCTGATCTGAAGTGCCATGTAGCTCTAGGTTTTGGGTAGCAAGCATTCTCACAAAGGCAATGAGCCTTTTCAGAACATTTTGCCAGTAAAGAGACTCTGATGCAATCTTCTCTTGATGCTGATCATCTATGGTGGCCTTTAACTTTAGTCTCATCTCAAGCTCTTTTCCCCTATGGAATGCTCTCTGGTGATTTGCTGCCTTCTCATGGCTTGCCAGTTTTCTAGCCAGATTTTTCATAGTCCGTTGTTCCTGTGGAACCCAATGTGGCTGGAACATTAGACTGGGAGAGTTTGCAACAAAAACAGTATGCAGCATTCTGGGTTTTTGAGTACATAAGCCATGGCCTCTCCACTTTGTCACCATTGGGGATTTCACGCCAGTAATGTGTTGGATGGAAACTTCTATTTTCATTGTCTTTGGGGAACATGACATTTTTCACTTGCTCTGGCCCATGCAGTACAAGGAAGTCCCTCAGGCTACTACTCAAGTGGGTCCACAGTCCTGGATCATCTAGACTTAAGGAACTAAACTCAGCAGCAGCTGTTTCTTGTGCCTCCACTACACTCTTCTCTGATCTGCCCTTTTCTTCAGGAATGTGCATGGTTACGTCCATTTGAGATGGAGATATGGATGCTGCAGTAGCTGCCAGGTCACCTGCACTCCGACTAACTGGAAGATCAGGCATCTCCTCACCGCTCACATCCTCACTGGGGCCGGAAGGGTCACCATAAACATTTGTGTCTATGTATATCAGAACTCCTTCCTGCTTAGATAGAAAAGCTTCCTTTGCTTTCTTTCTTTTTCTGAATGCTGCCCCAGAGGGGCGTTTTCTTCTTTCACTCATGACTGCTGTTCTGTGCCAGCTATAGTGGCTCTCCGCACTCAGTTGAAGGGGACAAATGAGCAGGCTCGTAGCAGGGCCTGAGTGAGGGAAGATATCAGTGTCTTAAGGGCCTAACTGGCTCCTAGTACTTCAGTTGACTGCCTGTTCTCCTCAAGTGGGTTCAGGAAAGCAGGAGGAAACAGGAAGCTCCCTGAGAAGCTGGTGTTAATCAGTTCTGGGGGTGCTAGAGAGGTACATAAGAGGCTCCTCCTCTCTCCCCCTGCAGCTCCTACTGCTTTCTGTTATTCCCTCTCACCTTTCCTCCCGCCTGCCAGTTATGTCTCCTCTAGCACAGCACTCCACCATCTCTGTGCATCTGGAGAAGAGAGAATACATATGCACCAGCAGCAGACACAATTTTCTACACTCTGGGTCCTAGCGGTGAACCCCCACAGTCTGGCACTTGACGCGGCCACCTCAGTTTGTCTCATGGTAAGGCCAGCCCTGGGGTTCATGGCCTGATGCACAAACGTTCAGTGCCCCAAATTGGGCTGGATTTACCAAAAATGCTCAACACTGAACAGCTCCAATTTTAAACACTTGTGGCCAGACTTCTCAAAAGAGCTCAGCACTTATTTTAGGAGTGCTGCCATTCTGCCATTGCTACTCGAGATAAGTAATACTTTAATCCACAATTTCTCCCACTGGAATCAATGAGACTGGTACTACATTAATAGACAGGCATTTGGGTGGCAGAATAGAGCCCACAGTATTCTTTATTAGCACTTTAGAAAACACAGCCTGCAGCACCATACAATTAATGCATTTATTAAAGCAAATTAAACAGTTTGTAAATACTGTACCTTGAAGTGCTAGGTCAATATACCCCACCCAGCTTCAGTGACGGCTATGTTACCATGATGTACACACACTTGCACTCACAATAAGCTTACTTCTCGTTAAGAGAAAATTTAAATCTTAGCAAACAACTGAAAGACATCGACAAAGGGACTGATCATGAGGGACACTGAACATTCTCAATCTTCAGAAGAGTCAATAGGAATTAGGATGTTCAGTAGCTGGCAGGACTAAGCCCTATGGGCCTAAAGCCCCCATCACATTATTCAGTAATACTTGGGGCATCCTAGGCAAGCATTTTCCTTCCCTCCTGAAATCTCTTCTCCCCTCCCCTTCTCACCCCGAGTTGCCCCACAAGAAGCTCAAGCATGGACTTTCTCCCAAATTCCCTTGTCTTCAAACAACTTGAGCAGGGATCCTCTTCCCAGTACCCCCTTTCCCACCCCTCTCCATCCATAAGACTATAAAACAGCTTTGTTTATTTTGTATGATGAAGAAACAGCCTTAAAGCCTTAAAACCAGGTTTTATACTTAAACAAAATCTGGCAGTTATGGTGTGATACACAACACCACAAGCATAGCACCTTCCAGTCATGTGTCACAAACTGGCAAGTTTGCTTGTCAGTTTCCCTATTATGTTACCCTGTATAGGCCAAATACTCTTCACTTTCATGAGAAGCCCCATTAACTTTACTGGGACTCACAAGTCAGATGAATAGAATTTGGTGCCCTGTATTTAACAGAAGCAGTGGGATGGGGTCCACATGTATCAACATGTGAAGAATTTCTCATTGTAGAGATATAAAATGTTGCTATTTATTAGTTTGCACACACTACAGCTTATGAAGACGATATATGTAGAGGATGGTCAATTTATTACACTTATACTTGTCTGTTGGAATTTCCTACATTTGCATATGAAAAGCAAAGTGTTGCATGAAAGTGAAGGACAGCTCAAACTGTAGCTCTTTTTCATCCCTACAGTCAAATGATGTCATGGTCTGCTGGCTGCATGATGACTCACACCCGTGTTTGTCAGGCAGTGTGTTCACTCACAAGTGGTTCAAACCATTTGATTAATTCACTGGCATCAAGATAATGTGCATTTAGATAGTGAATATGCACAATATGCATTTAGATAGTGAATATGCATTTAGATATGCATTTAGATATGCACAATATGCATTTAGATAGTGAATATGCACAATGTTATATTATTGACCCACACAGGATATTTCTTCCCCAGAATCATAGAATCATAGAATATCAGAGTTGGAAGGGACCCCAGAAGGTCATCTAGTCCAACCCCCTGCTCGAAGCAGGACCAATTCCCAGTTAAATCATCCCAGCCAGGGCTTTGTCAAGCCTGACCTTAAAAACCTCTAAGGAAGGAGATTCTACCACCTCCCTAGGTAACGCATTCCAGTGTTTCACCACCCCCATAGTGAAAAAGTTTTTCCTAATATCCAATCTAAACCTCCCCCACTGCAACTTGTGACCATTACTCCTCATTCTGTCATCTGCTACCATTGAGAACAGTCTAGAGCCATCCTCTTTGGAACCCCCTTTCAGGTAGTTGAAAGCAGCTATCAAATCCCCCCTCATTCTTCTCTTCTGCAGGCTAAACAATCCCAGCTCCCTCAGCCTCTCCTCATAACTCATGTGTTCCAGTCCCCTAATCATTTTTGTTGCCCTTCGCTGGACTCTCTCCAATTTATCCACATCCTTCTTGTAGTGTGGGGCCCAAAACTGGACACAGTACTCCAGATGAGGCCTCACCAATGTCGAAGAGAGGGGAACGATCACGTCCCTCGATCTGCTCGCTATGCCCCTACTTATACATCCCAAAATGCCATTGGCCTCCTTGGCAACAAGGGCACACTGCTGACTCATATCCAGCTTCTCATCCACTGTCACCCCTAGGTCCTTTTCCGCAGAACTGCTGCCTAGCCAAGTCCCTTCTCTGGGGTCTAAATTGGCTCGTACCACTCAAGAAAGATCTTGGAGTCCTTCTGGATAGTTCTCTGAAAACATCCTCTCAATGTGCAGCAGCAGTCAAAAAAACAAACAGAATGCTGGGAATCATTAAGAAAGGGATAGATAATAAAACTGAAAATATCATATTGCCTCTATAAAAATCCATGGTACGTCCACATCTTGAATACTGTGTGCAGATGTGGTCGCCCCATCTCTAAAAAGATATATTGGAATTGGAAAAGGTTCAGAAAAGGGCAACAAAAATGATTAGGGGTATGGAATGGCTGCCATATGAGGAGAGATTAATAAGATTGGGACTTTTCAGCTTGGAAAAGAGACGACTAAGGGGGTATATGATAGAGGTCTATAAAATCATGACTGGTGTGGAGAAAGTAAATAAGGAAGTGTTATTTACTCCTTCTCATTACACAAGAACTAGGGGGTCACCAAATGAAATTTAAAACAAACAAAAGGAAGTATTTTTCCACACAATACAGTCAACCTGTGGAACTCCTTGCCAGAGGATGTTGTGAAAGCCAAATCTATAATAGGATTCAAAAAAGAACTAGGTAAGTTCATGGAGGCTAGGTCCATCAACAGCTATTAGCCAGGATGGACAGGGATGGTGTCCCTAGCCTCTGTTTCCCAGAATCTGGGAACGGACGACAGAGGATGGATCACTTGATGATTACCTGCTCTGTTCATTCCCTCTGGGGCACCTGGCATTGGCCACTGATGGAAGACAGGATACTGGGCTAGATGGATCTTTGGTCCGACCCAGTATGGCCGTTCTTATGTTCTTATAGCTTATAACCCCAACAGAATCATGTACCTCACTTACTTTAATTTTAATTTTATTTATTTTGGTGAGTTTAGTGCTGGTGAAAGGTTCTGGATGATATTCTAGGAGACTAAAATCTTCTATTTATCCACAATAAAGGCTGTGGCAGGGTGTGACACGTATCTGTATCACCAAAGTGCCTCAAACCTGCTCTAGAAGGGCCAATTCTAGTCAGAGAGTTTCAGTCTCCATACTCACTAAGCCTTTGTCTTTACTAATACAATTGCCAACAAACCAACTCATGATTACCCACCATTCTCTGGAGACAAGTGGATGTCTGTGCACTAGGAATCAGGTGAAGACCACCTGATTTGTGAATTCAAAGTGCTGACCTAAACGTCTCTCTTCTGCCCTTATGTACCTCTTCTACTTGTCTCACCTTGCACTGACTAGTTGTTTTCCTTTACACTGAGAAGTCATCTCTGAAGGCCTCTTATTTTAAATGTTGTTGCTATCTATTTTCTGTTCAGCACAGATTTAGGATGACTGACTTCATTTACACCAAGGCATTAGTTGATTGTATCTCTCTTCCCCGCCTTGGTTTCTTTTCAACACATTAAGTATTTATGATGAGACAGTCCATGGAAAAGATGTTAGGATCATAGCAGTGCTCGGAGACTAGGTTCGTGCAGGATGCTGAGGATATTGAGCCCTTTGCCATGAGGACACCAGGCTGGCTATAATCAGAAGTCATTACCAACCGATGGTTATTCAATGGCTTGCACAAGATAAAGATTGGCTTGTTTCATGAAGCCCATTAACACAAAAAGAAGACTTGTCTGCAGTCCGAGCAGAGAATCAAGGAGTACAAGAGCACAGAGACTGAACTACTGTCATTCTTAGAGACAGATTGTTCCCCCCAGGTTAGCAGTAAGGGGTGAATCTCAAACCAATCAGAGGTCAGTTAAATATGCAAACAAAATTTGGATGCTTACCCAAAGCTCATCCAAGTTTCTTCAGACCACAAAACTGGACAAATGGAAATTGCATGAGAGAAATATGTAAAGGAAAAAAAAGTCATCCAAACTTTTCGGCACCTCAAAAGGATTGGTTTTAATTTGATTCTAAATAAGAGTACAGGTTTGGCAGACGAAGCATCTACTGTTTTTCCCCCAAACTTGCTCACTCTTCCCTAGAGGCTGAAGCACAGTGAAGAGGCAGGTTGGGACAGCTTTTACTGCTATTGTCCAATAGAAGTCTTCAATCAAGCACAAAATTCATTTTTTTGAAAGAATATCAATGTTTACTCTCCTTTCAGTGAGTCTAACTCTAAAGAATAAGGCCTTTGAATACGTTGTGATAATGGATAGAGTTTTCTTATTATTCCTCCTCTCAGAAAAATCATACACTTCTAAATCAGCTGAACGGGAATGGAATTCATGAAGTGGCATCAGAAGAGTATTCACTGTTTGAGCGGTTTATGAGATAAAGAGATTTTAACATCTTTGGCTCAAGTAAGGTGGCAATGAAACCAACTCCCCCACTTCTTTAGATATTTTGAAATAAGAAGTATAGTCCAATCCCTCAGTAAGTGCTGACCTACAAAACCCCCTGGTATTAAATCCTGAGTTACTACTATATATGTTCAATGCACTGATTTGTCAGAGAGACCAGTACAAAAGTAGTGTCCAGATAAAACATTTTAAGAATCAGTAATTTGATACAAAGGAAAGTGGGGGGAAGATGGACACATCTATCTAGACATACAGAAGTGGTTTAAAATATGCAACCCAAGTGCAAGTACCTTCATCTTATTTAATAAGGCATATCCATGGGCAGCTTGAAAGAGAAATGCTAAGCAAAGCCAACAAAATTAGAATGCCACAAATGCAAAAGAGACAACACCTTTGCAGGATAATTAGAAATCATGGCTCTATTTAAAACATTTATCTGTTGGGTATTTTAAGTATCATACTGGGGATTTTCTAGGGCTACTGTGAAGTTCTACTGAAATTCACTGAATTCTATATTAAATGAATATTTTCTGCTGCTAGTTGACTAGTACAAACATTCACATGAGTAAATTAACAAAAAGTTACTAGTTGGGAAGCTAAATATTAAACAAGACTGTCAAAACACACATTGTTAGAAGAATCAGAGCACCCCCATAACGGAACACAAATCCATGGATTAAATTAGCATGTGCCTATCTGGAGTAGAAAGGAAAAACTAACACACTGATCTTGGCAAACACATTTTTGTCACATTTTTGGGTGCCACCCAAAGTAAAAGGAGGCTTTGTAATAGAGTGGGGCACAGGAGAGCTTTAGAAAGTAAGCTACATTGGCTGCTAAAGAGGAGGAATACAGAGACTTAGCAACACAACCTAATACTGCACAACCTAAGGAACAAGTAGTATAGCAAGCATCCACCCAAGAAATCAGACAATAAATATCACTTAGAAATTGTTCTAATGAACAATTAGTATCTCCCATATAAAAACCTGCTAGATGATTTGGTGTGTGGTTATCCTAGGTGACTTGTACATTGCTGACTAGATACAACCCATGATCTATAAATCTTTCACAATAAACCTTAACAGGATTAGGGATGAAGGAGCCACCTTGGCAAAAACAAAAGCTCTCCCAAACCTTTGCTTCAACTGAACTCTACATTTTGAGATTAAGACTTGTTAGGTACACTCCCACCAACCCACTACCTTTCATTGGTAGGATCGATACCCACTACTGTCCTTCTTTGGGGGTTGCCCAGTATTACAAGAAATGTGATAAATCTCATTATTACATGATCAAGGGTTTATAAAATGCTCGCTGGGTGGCACCACTGTGAAAAACTGTTCCACATTTAAAACAGGATCTTGTTTCACCATCTCATAGTGGTAAGAAACTCTCTGAAAAGACACCTATTTTTTTTTAGAAGGGTGGGGATATCTTCCTGGTGCTTTCAAACTAAGGTATAAAAGGTTCATTCACCATCATTTGGTCCTTCTTCCATACAGTGCTTTGTAGCACAGGGCAATTGTGGGATTATCATTTCTATTTTGGGGAGAGAAGGATTAACTTGTTGTCATTATCTTACATTTCACTGCACTTAATTGCATAATTCCTCTTGCCTGCAAATGGATCTAGACAATGAGTTGCTCTAGAGTTTACTCTCATCTATTGATTTCATTACCCAACACACACAAATTTAGTTTCATTGCCTAGTCCCATTATTTTGCAGCAACTTCTTCACAGCCACAGATGTGGTTCGAGTGCTGACTGTGAAGAGATGTCCATTAGTAACATTCTTCTTTTCACAGAAAGAACAGGAGTACTTGTGGCACCTTAGCGAGACTAACAAATTTATTTAACGTCTCTAAGGTGCCACAAGTACTCCTTTTCTTTTTGCAGATACAGACTAACACAGCTGCTACTCTGAAACCATTCTTCTTTTCCAAATTCACAGTTCAGAACTTCTGTCTTTGACAGACAAGCTATTTCTTTGCCATCTCTGTTTTTCACTCATAAACTGAGTTTTGCAGATAGGTCTCTATATTCAAAGCTTCAAGCATCCCAAGTAAAGTATGTCTCTGGCTTCCATGCTGACAATCCTGAATTTCCATCTTTCCACTGAGTTCCCATATTGCCTCCCATTCGTGTTTGTAATTTGGCTGACAAAGCCTAAAAGTTGGTAGCTTCTTACAACTTCCCATTGTTACAGTTTCAGCATAGGAGTTACAGCACTTCCCCCGATTTCAGAGAGAGACACATCTTCTACTACTTTCCTCAGAACTCTAGTTCAGAATACCAGCAGCATTTCTCTCCTCGTCCTTCTACGTTCCACCCATTTCATTCCTGGAAATTCTGTGGTTTCCCAGGCCCAAGAGTAGTAGTGTCTCTTGAGATGAACTTTAGAAATCCCACCCACAATCAGGAAGGGGAGGTTAAAGTAAAGAATGAAAACACCCTAAAGAAAATGGAGTTTTAACGTGGACTTTTTCCTCCAACGGAACCTCAGAGACTAACACAGTGCGGTTGAGAGTACGGGAAGGACAGACAGAATGTAAACAGAAGTATCCAAAAAATGATAGAGCGGATTGGGGAGAGAGGTACAATGGAAACATCTCTGAATCTTTACTACAGAATCATAATCTACAGAGTTTAAGATATTTTCATTCCGTGCAGTGTTCAGTTCTCAAAATCCTTGTCTAGTAATAGCATGACCAGCTTTTCCAGGCTGAAGCATATAATGATTACAAACTTGACGTGGACAGTGCAAAACAGTAATGTATGTCAGGTAGTAACTGTCAAATCAGATATTATCAGGTCGATTCAGATTAGGAGGGACACTAATTCCATTAAACAAGCAACTATCCCCTTTCAACTGCAACTAGGCTGACCAGACAGCAAGTGTGAAAAATCAGGATCGGGGTGGGGGGTAATAGGAGTCTATATAAGAAAAAGCCCCAAATATCAGGACTGTCCCTATAAAATCGGGACATCTGGCCACCCTAACTGCAACTTCTTGTGACACTTCTAAATTGATTTATCCCACAATGCACTTTCACATGTGCAGTCTCTTAAGTCTATTATACCATTAGCTACAAAACTGTACAAATTGCTGGGCAGGGACAAGTTGATATGTAAAGTTAATGAGGCAGGAAAAGAGTGGTGAGTTGCATTCACCCAGAGTAAGTATACTCAATCATAACTATAGCAACTATAACAGAATAGATGTAACCAATTTGTTGATGCTTTCAACAGCAACCAGAAAGCTATTTCACATCTATCAATTTTTATCAAGATTTGTTGATTTTCTTTTATGAAACAGAGTGTAGGACTACTAAGGTTACCAGGGTATTTAAACATCTGAAACATACTGCAATCCTCCTAAGTGGTTCTAGAATGCATAGAAGGTAATGTCAACAATCACGGTGTGGTGTGTGTTTCTTTTAGAAGATGCCCTGAGGTAACACATATGAACTATGGACAAGGGGAGCTGCCATAGTAAGAGCACTATTTATGCAGAATCTCCTGAACTGGCATGAAAAGCCTATAGTTTATTAGCATGAAAGTTACAGTTCAGAGCTCAGTTGTGCCTCTTACAATCACTAGGAAGCAGCACTAGGAAATGATTGCAGCAGATGCCCCGAGTGCAATGCTATGAGGCATTGTACCTCCAGAGGCTTTGGAGAGACGCCCCTTACTACAGCTGTTGGAGGGGTATAGCCAATACTTCCCCCAGTGTGGCCATCTTTGTCCTCAAGGCAAGTAGGGCCATCGCCCCACACTCATAATGCACACAGGCACGCACACACACTCCTACCCCTTCTCTGGGCTGCAAGCACTATCAGCAGGCAGTGCTAGCAGTCCCCTCACTTGTGTTCCCCAGGCCTGCAATCAAATTACAGCTTCTCCCTGTACCATCTCTCCCTGCCAGAGCAATCTGAATGTGGCCCTAACGTTACAGTATTTATTCCACCCCTTTGTTCATTTTATTTATTTATTCATTGTACTTCCCTGCAATTCATGGGCTAGAACTAGGGGTGTCTTTGTTTGCTTATTCTGCATTTCAGGTATACCTCCTCCTCCCATACTCAGTGCAAAAATAGGAGTTGAGGATGCCCACCAAAATAATCTAAAACCAAAATATGCTGAGCCAAATTCATCCCTAGAGAATGAATTCACTCCACTGCTTTCAATGTCATTATACCAGGGTGACATTAGGCTGATGTCTTCATTGTTATTACTGGCCAGTTTCCACCAGTAGGACTATTCGAAGAGTAAAGTACTACCCATTGTTAATAAGGGTGGAAGAATCTGGCTTTATGTCAATGTCACTGTCTTTACTGTCAATATGACTTTGGCCCACCATGAAAAAAGCATACAGTATGATTTTTCTGTCCATGGTGGACCAAATTCATATCCAACTCCATATCCGTTTTCCAGGGAAAAATCAGATAAAATGTCACAAAAAACTTTTTGTATAACAAGGTTTTATAAAGTCTGTTGCTCGCAGGAGATTTGCAAAGACACAAAGGACAGTTAGGTGCCCAACTCTCAGGCACCCACCTCTCATTTATGTCACTGAAAATCTCCCCCTAACCCTGCAACCGTTGTTATGTAGAGACAGTCCTGACACTGCTTGGGAGTGAGGTAGGTTATATAGGAGGTCAGACTAGATGATCACAGTGGTTCGAATCTAGGATACAGAATTCACACAAATCAACCAACAACAAAGAGGAATTTTGGAGGGTAAAGCGACACTCAAATGATCCTCCTGAATCCTATATCTGAAGCCACTTTCCTACATTTTCTTTTAATTTTCCACTATACATTTGCTAGCAAGATAAGGAACACACACTTTGATTTCCAGACATAGTGTTACACTAGGAAAATGCTAAGAGTGTACTATGTGATATCTATAATAGCAAATGTTAAATCCAGTCTGGATACCAAGAATAGATCTCTTAACATTGAAGTATACTCAGTTTGATCTATTGCACTAACACATTTATGGTCAGATACTGATATCCTTGATTAGTATCTTATCTGGGAATTGTCACATTGAAATCAATGGCACTAATTCTTGAAGTGAGGTACTACTTAAGGTGGGTAAGGGTATCAGAATCCAGTCTGACTTTGTCTATTTTACACACACACACACACACACACAGAGCTAGATTCTGATACACACGCATAACCTCTGTAGCCCACCCATCCTAGTCTCAATAGCTAGCCTAGTTCAGTTTCCTTTCTCCCCTTCATTAGTAGATACCTGTTTTGCAGAGCAACTCTCTCACCTACAACATCAAAATCAACTAATTCAATGCTAAATTCCTGCAGCAAACATGTCTTCTCCTTCACCACTTTTAAATAAACAAATATCACAAGAAACAGAACAGAATTACAGTATGGTCATATTTAACTTTTAAAAACAATTCTAGTACCACAGACCATCTATCAGCAAATGATATTTTACAGAAAAATAAGCATGAGTGGTAAAGAATAGTGCTTTATAGTTAGTATTATTTACCATACAATATTATTACCTTGTCATAAAAATCATCTGCACATACAATCAAATCTCCCTATGGTAACTGATGAATAGTACAAATATAAATAGAATAAAAAGAAACATGTTTATTGTGACAAAAAAGGATACATTTTCAATTAAGTACATTGCCTTCCCCAAAAAGATTTTTTTTATTTGACAAACTATTATAAATAGGTAGTTTTAATTTTACATTTGCCAACAGTGACACCTGCTGGAAATCACTGTAGTCATGTTTTCTACACTTTCAGACAGATGCCATAACATGATAGATGACATGGTACTGTGATTCCACTGTGTTCGCATACACATTTGCCAACATAAGGTTAAATCTTTGCATCAAACGCTTAGCTTTAGAGCGAGTACATTAAGGAGCAGTGATATTCAACTAATCTTTTAGCACCTGTTTGGAGCGTCAGATTAGTATGTTTGTACAAAACATTTTCCAGTTTTGTCTCAAATATTTTTTAAGTATTATTACACTTATGAAATCAACACTTTGGGAATTACAGTGACACTGGGACTGTGAAGGGCCTATTAGGTTTTCTTCCTTAAATCTCCTTTTGAGTGGTTTATAAAAGCAATTTGTCATGCAAGCTCTCAATCAAAATTTCACAACCAAACTGAATAGGTTCAACTATATTTTGGGCAGACAGTGATTGTGCAGACTGGAAAAAATAAAGCATTTTGGCTTCTAATTTTTGAGGACTCTTAATGTAAATATTGCTTCCTTTTAAAACAAGTTAAATCCATAAGATGAAGAATGCTTTTGCACTAAAAAGATGGGAAACAACTGGTTTATTTATATGGAAAAATGGCTAATATGTATCATTTCTTTTCATACTGTTTTCAACACACACTGAGTTGCATACTACGTATGGATCTTATGCAAATGCCCTTTGATTTCAAATGAGACTTTGCATACTAAGGAGTCTATTTTCCCATCAATGCAGAAGAGATTTACGCACATAAGTCCCATTACCATTAATGGGACTCACCCACATAAATCCCCTGCACACTGATAGACCCTTAGGATTTACATTGAAATGGGTCCTTTAGAGCCATTACAATGTCAACCTTTTGCCAGGATTTTGTGTATTAACAATACTAAGTAATACGTGGCAATCTTAATGTGTAAAATCCCGGAAAAAGGCACAACAGAGTGATATGAACAGACTAAGACATTTCTTGCCTTTACTCAGTTTAATTCAGATCCTTAATTCTACTTTATTTCTTGTATTTGATATCCATTGTTTTCTCTATAAAAGACAGTACTTTATTGTATTCTTAACATAGGTCCTCTTTCTCGTAGCCCAGCACTGGCTAAAAGCTGGTCCAGTAGATTGTAAATACATCACGCATACATTAGACAAATATTTATCAGGGATGGTCTAGATAATACTTAGTCCTGCCATGAGTGCAGGGGACTGGATTAGATGACCTCTGGAAGTCCCTTCTAGTCCTGTGTTCCTATGATTCTATCATTTTCATTTTGCTACTGATCACGCTTCCCTCCTGTGAACTTGCTTTCTTTAGCTGGCTACCATCTTGCAGGCCATCCTCAACATAAACACAGGAGGTGGGGAAGCCCATTTCACTGAAACTGTAACAATAGTGTTAGTATATTAATTGGTAATCAGTGAGCCATAATTTCCCAAACATGTTGCCTTTGCCTCATAGGTCTAGAAGTAAAGCAGATGCCACCCTCCATTCCTGGGCATGCTGCACAGAAAAGCACAATACTGTTGCTATGCCAACAAACCAAGTACAGTACCATTGCTGTGCCATTAAAAAGACAGCATTTACTACCTATATTGTCCAAAATATTTTATCACAGATATATCCTAGGTTAAGTAAAGAAAAATACCAGTGTGATGACCCACTGTAGGATCTTAAATTTCTATCCAGTATTTAGATGACATTCTGAGTGCACACTGACCTGCTATTCCATTTCCCAAATGAATTCCCATTTGAAAGAGTTTGTCTGATTTTCCATTGGGCAAGAGTATAAGACATGCACTGTTTTGGACCTACAGATTAATTTCTTCATTTATACAGTGTGGTGAGATGTGCTAGGGGCTCCAGAAGCAAACCAATATGTACAATGAGCAAAGGAGTTGTTTGGTTTGGGTTATTTGCTGGTCAACTTTTTTATTGCTACTGTCAAAGAAAAAATGAAATACAGAAAAATTATGACATCATGAACATTGTGACAGAACTGGATAAAAACTTGGAAATTCCCCTTAACTCTGTTATGTTGATGTACAAAAATTATGCATAAAACTACAAACTGTTCTCAGATTCATACAATGCCCTAAGTAAAAGAGTGGTAGAGTGGAGTGGGAAATGTACTGAGAATCAAGCAACAGACTCATCCTAGAATTTCTCCCATTCTGTTGCACTTCGTGTAGGATATTTCCCCCCTACTCATTTGATAGATATTCAGGATGGGAAACGTAGAATCCCTGTGTGTTAATCCTGATAATTAGTTCAGGATTGAATGATTAACCAGTTAAAGTGGGTCAGCTCATCAGCTGAGGAGAGCTAAAAGAAAGAAAGGAAGAGGAAGAAGGGAAGGCTGGAAGACTAGAGAAGCCCAGGATCTGAGAGAGGTGAGATGCCACAAGTTCTGCATGAGGACTGTTTCCGGAAAGGAATCTAGGGTAAGGGAACCCCATCCTGTGACAAGTGGGGGCTTGGATCTTCCACTCTCCAGTGTAGAAGGGCTGGAGAGGAGAGCCAATGAGAAGGCATGGCAGACTGGGCAGCCTAGAGGAACTCATGCACTGGGTAGTGGAACAGCAGGAGGAGTTACAGAAAACTCCCCAAGAATTCCAACAGACCCAGTGTCAAGAGAAAGAGCCCTTGTTATCCTGGCAAACAGACCACCACCACCAGAGCCTATAGGAGTTTGCCGTCAGCCAGACAGTTACAGCAACAGTTCATGGAAAAGCTATTGAATCTCCTGGAGGTGGGGGGTACCTGGGCAGTGGGCAAAAAACCATGCAAGATAGGCCTGACAGATGAGCCCAATGCCTTTCTATTAACATTTGAATGGGTAGTGTCAGAGGCAGTCTAGGAGAAGATGGTATGGGCCCTGCATTCGGCTCCCCACCTCTCAGGAGAAGCCCAAGTCCCTTACATGACACTGAGCAGTTCACAGGCAGCCAGTTATGATATTGTAAAAGCAACCATCCTAGACCAAATAGGGCTGTCTCCAGAAAGGTACAGGCAGAAGTTTTGGTAGGCAAGATGGTCAGAGGGGACACATCCTAGGACTTTTGCCCAAAATTTACTGATTGTCTGGACTGAGGCCAGACGACCGAGGAATTGGGGAGGTTATGGACTCCATGATTTTGAAGCACCTATTACAGTCTCCATGAGGTCAGCAGGGTTGAGTGCAGAGACACCTTAAAAGCTGCCGTAAAACTCACTGAGAAGTTTGTGGAGGCAGGCATCCCCATTTAGAGGACATGATCCTAAGAGGAAAGGAGGGGAGCCTCCAACAATAAAGACACCAGGAAAGAAGAGGGAGGACAAAAAGGAGACCCTTGCCCGTACACCCACAAATTGTGTGTAACCAACGTGGAGGTTCCAGACACTTGAAAAGGGACTGCTCTGATATGAATTTAATTTCACTGAGTTCTGTGGTTGGACAGAAACCCTCTGAGGGCAGTCAAAACAGACACGCACTATCTCTGAGACAGACATCCACTATCACTACCAACAAAGGATGGCCCTGATTGCTCAGGAAAAACTGGGGAAAACTCTGTCAGAGGGTACCAGGAGAGAGAATAAAACCGATGTGTATTCACCGGGAGGAGAAAAATCTGTACAGTGGCCAGAGTACCTCTGGAAAGTTGGGGAACATTTAGATGGAAGCAGGTTGGGGTTATCAGGGCCTTGCCCCACCTGGTATTAATCACAACAAATTGGAGCCCTTTTCCTTTAAGAAAGGGGAGGAATGCCCAGAGACCCAAATGGCCAGAAAATGTAGGCAGGCAAGATATCACAGAATAGGCCCAGAACCCACAGGGGGGATAGAAAAAAAAGAAATGGTTAGGGGACATCCTATTCAAGAGGCAACCCGGGAACCCAATGGCCTGGGGGAAAACTGCCAAGGTCGAGGATAATAAAAAGTGGCCAAAACTAGAACAAGGTTTTGTAGAGAAAGTAGGCGAAATGGTACGTGAAAAAGTTGATGTCCAGAGCCAGGACAACTGAGTGTGATGAAAGCCAGGATAACCTGGGTGAGACATCAAAAAAAGGGAATAAGCCCAATGAGGCAAAAAGATATCTATGGTTTTAAGGAAGCTGGGCAAAGACAGATGTAGGGGTTAAACCCCGCCTCCCCCCAAATGAATGCAGCTACTGTGTTTGGAAGATGGTGAAAGCTTCCACAGCAATACCAGAGAGCCAGTTAAAAGCAACCCCGGCCACAAGAGGGGACGGTAGCTCCCAGAGGAAAGACTGAGCTTGGGGGAAGGAGAAATGACCCTGCAAGGAAAACGAAAGGCAAGGGAGTGTGTGACAGAATGAGAGTGGCCTTAGACTGGCTGACCACTCTGGGCACTTGGTAACCATCCCCACATGGGGAAAATTAGGGAGATAATTGGTTCAGGATTAAATGATAAACCAATTAACAAGGTGGCTCAGCTCATCAGCTGAGGAGAGCTAAAAGAGAGACAGGAAGAAGGGAAGGCTGGAAGGGCCAGAGAAGCCCAGGATCTGAGAGAGGTGAGATCTCTCCCCATCTCATCCTGTGCCTAGGGAGAATATAAGACCCTTGAGCTGAGGGGAACATGTTCTGCTATGATCACACTGTTTGCAGAGAAGCATCTAAGGTGAGGGAACCCCACTCTGTCTTCTAAATTTTTGAACCGCCCCTGCCCACACCAGAGAGAGAGACAGACAGACAGCTGATGTTGCCAACTCTCCCAAGTGCATTGAATCGGGCAATTCCAGTAGAGCAGGTAGGAAGAGGGGGGAGTGCAGACCGACTCATTCACGGGAGTGGTGGAGAAAGGAGTGAGCAGAGCTGCCCTGAGCTTTCAGATTCCTTTCTGCTCCCTTCTCCACCCTCCCTTTCTTTGAGAATGGAGTTAGCTGCTCCTTCTCCCCTACCCAAAATCTCTGTGTCACCTCCTGTAAAGAGGCAGAAAATCTCTGCCTGCCTCCTGCTGACATACTTTGGTAATGCAGAGTGTAACTCTAGTTCCTCCATGACTTTAGTGTCATCTTCTTCACTAAACTAGTCAAAATAACCTTTTTAGCTATTCTTGCCAGACAAAAAACATTATTAATATATGTTAAGGTTGTGACATGAAGTGACAGAAGCCAGGAAAATTTAAAGTTAAGGCTGACACTATATCCTCAGTTCACGCCATTGGGATAAGACAAGACAATGGCAGTCTACACTTTGGAATTCCCAGGCTTTTGTTAATTTGTGTCACAACCTTTCATACTCTTTAAACAAAGGGTTCTCTTTTCTTTTGAAAAAAAATTATCTGTGAATTTTCTTTTTGTAATATTAGTTTTAAGGTGTTAAAGTCATGGAATTGTAGGAGACAGGTACCCTGATAAACCTTAATGACTCCTCTGGCACTGGATAATTTATCTTGTAGCTAAATTGGGCCAGATTCTCACAGCCCAATGCATACAGGTGCCGGCCAGATTTTCTTCCTAGCCCTTGGTTCTTCTACCACCCATGAGCAGACCACTATATGAGCCAAGAAAGAAAGAATAATCCAGTATTTAGGGCCACCAAACTCAGGTTCAATTCACTACTCCACTACTAACTTCTTGAGTGACTTTGGGCAAGTCACTTAGTACCTCTCTGCCTGAGTTCCCCATCTGTAAAACAGGGATAAGAGTACTCCCTTACCTCACAGGGGTGTTGGGAGGATAAATACATTAAAGATTGTAAGGCACTCAGCTGTGACTGTAATGGGGGCTATGTAAATAGCTATATAGATAGATGGGTTATTTCTGCTTAGGTAGGAGATGTAAAGCATATGGGTTATCATTGCCTTGAGCCGCATTAATAACTCAAGTTTTATACAATATCCCTCTAACATTACAGATGTCTAGTTCTTTATTTTAATGGGATGATATAACAGGTCTGGAGCAATGTATTCCAGCACAATAACTCCTGCGCTCACTCCTACCCAACCAATCTATGTGTTACCACTGCTTTTCATTTCAGAATTTCTTTCTTAACCTCTATATTTGTTTTATCTATTTTTATGTAATTCCTATTAAGAAAATAACTCTCATTTTGGATAAAAAATTATTTAGTCCCCTTCGTTCCCTAACTCATTTTTCATACTTGTAAAATGGGAGTAGTAATACATAGTCACATTACAAGGGTATTGTGGTTAGAGAATTAGCATAGGACTTGGGGACCTATGTTCACCTCCATATTCCACCAAAGGCTTCTCCTATGACACTGAACAAGTCACTTAGACTCTCTGTCTCAGTTCTCCAACTGTAAAATGGGGATAATAGTACTGCCCTAACTCCTAGGGGTGTTGTAAGGAAAAAATACATTAAAGATTGTGAAGTACTCAGCCACTACAATAATGGTTGGGGGGTCAGATAAGTACCATAAATTTGCAAGTTTCCTCAGAGAGCAGGGAGCAATATCAGGGTAAAAACTTTGTGTTTATCATCAGTCAATGGTTTGTTTTGAAAAATGTCAATATTCCTACCCCCCTTCCTTGTTCCCACAGCAGAAGTCAAATAAGACTTCCACCGAATGCTGACCCAAGCTTCTAAGAATCCTGCAACCCCAGTCCCCTATGCCCCTTCAACCCAAAAGGAATTAAAGCTGGTGAAATGCACATTATGCAGGATGCAAGTGACTCAAGTCCAGCCTTGTCTATGTCTGAAAGGTTTACTGTCCTAATAGGGCCAGGCCCACTGAAACTGGAGGAAAGGGGGGAAATATTCTAAAATGACTTATTGCCAAATTTGGAGTCTTGCCTTGTCCATTTCCAATGTTCATTGTCCCAGCATCCTCGAAGTGGGATTTATTTAACATTTTGTCTGTTATCTGCAGCACTTGGTTTTGTTACAATACCACCAGCCGACATGAGGCTACAGAACAACACGCTAGTCAACCAGGATTTTGGAGTTTAGAGGCAAGGCACAGTAGTATTGCAACACTCTGTGATGGGAGGGAGAAGGGAAGACTGTAAGTCTGTGAGAAGGACTAGACAGATCAGTGTGTCCAGATCAAGAACCAGCTAGACTGATCATCCCTCTCCCTAGCTGCAACCAAATCATCAGATTTGGCTCAATATAAATATACCTCCCCCGTCAAAACAGATGCCAGCCTATTCTGCAGCCCTTACCCCACTGCTCATACTGAACATTTATCATTGCCTCTTCACCATGTCTGGCAACCCCTTTAGACAGGCTCTTGGTGCTTCTATCTTGGGCACTTGTGGTTCGGCAGCATGCTGGGCATTCCAGGCTTTCACCAAAAGAAGTTTAGAAGGCTCAGAGATCTGAAACATTTCATAAATTAACACAAGCATGCTTGCTGCGGACAGCTGGAGGGACAAAAGGAAGACTATTCAGAAAATCTGGAGAGCTGAGTTACCAAAGTTATGAGGATGCTGGGGCCAGTTTTTGAAGGACAGAGTCATATTCTCTAAACATAGCACTTTAGGGGTTCCACATTAATGTTATCCCACACTTTCAGAAGTGTACTCAGTTTACAATGAGAGAGCTGGTTTTTCCAATTTCCCACCCTGCAAACTCATCTGGAAGTCATGATGGGTTTTCTGACTCATGCATCACCCCCAATAATAAAGATTCTGCATACCTACACCAGGCAACTGCATCCCTGTTATACTAGGCAGCCCCATTGGCTTCAAGTTATGCCTTCAGTTGCACCCAGCTGGAACTACTGTCAGTGGAAGAGCACAAGTATAACAGAGGGCAGCATTAGAAGACAATGGGTTTGCACAAATTTGCTCTGCACCTGGAGATGAGTTCATTACCCTACTGATGGTGTACGAACCAGAAAACAAGAGAGTGAACTCTCATAGAGGTGTATTGGTTCTGCAGAGCTAGCAATAGCAAAGACGTATTTCTTCACTCAAGTCAGCAGATTTGACTCTGGATAAATAAAGGGGTTTGATTTTAGAAGTGTCCAGACTTCCACAGCTACTGTTCAGATTAGCACCACACTATAAATGTCAGGGATTTAGGAAAATGTACAAAATGTAGGATGTTTATCCAAATGGAACTAAACCTTTGGAATTTCACTTTTTTTACCCAAGAGATGTATGTCAGAACCGGAAAGTAAGCCTTCTGACTAATGGTCAGAGCAGAAGTCAAGAGTTAGATACCAAGAAGCTGGAGTCTGAAGCAGGCCAGATGTCAACACTGAGAGTCAGGAGGCAGGCAGGATCAGGTTACCAAAAGATCAGAGTCAGACAGTAGAACCAGGTATTGCAGGGGAAGCTGTCTTAAGCAAAGGGAACCTAGTTGCATGGATAACTTCCTGGTCCTGTGCATGGTTTAAATGGAAGGTGGGAACTAATCATGACCTCCACCGTTCTGCCAATCAGCTCCCAAGACTGTAGTCCTCTGTCAGAGTTCAGCTTTTATTCTGACAAGCATTAGTAGGTCACTATGTGGCAGCTTTGAGTGCCCTGGCACTTAAGAGCCCTTCGGTCCAGGGTTCAAGACCTGCAGTCCCTGATAACATACCAAGAGGCTGGTGTACTTTCTCTCAATCTTAAGTACTTATATGGCTCCCATGACTGTAATAGCTGAGCACCTTTCAATCTTTAATGTATTTGTCTTCAAAACACCCCTGTGAGGTTGGGAGGTGCTATTAACCCCATTTTACATATGGGGAATTGAGGCAGAGTGAGAGAGACTAAATGACTTGCCCAAGGTCATATAGGAAGTCTGTGGCAGAGCAGGGAATAGCAATCTATGTCTCCCAAATTCCAGGCTAACACTTACCTACTGGATCATCCTTCTTCTTTAGTTTCTAAGCAGAGAAGGGAGTTGCAAATGCAATATTTTTCTTTTCCCTCAAAATCTAGAGGCAAAATTACAGATATAGTGTCACTTTGCACAAAGCCCCAATATTGGGAAATTTGGCCAGCAACAGAAACTTGTCAAAAACAGCTATAGCCCCATGCATGATTAACTACTGAAATAAGTATCACTTTGGGGAACAGAGTACCAGAGATATTTGGGTCTGACAGTAGACTTCCATAGGGGGATCACATCAGCAGGGCATGTCTAGCAGTTCACACAACCTTTAGTGAACAGGGAGACTGAAAGAGCATTTCAGACCCATTATAATCTGCTGCAAAGTTCCGTTCACTTATATGCAGCTCTCTTGGCCTAAAGAGCCACGTCTCTATACATTCTATGTGCAGCAACCTGGGGTTATTTTAAAAACAGTCTGACTCTCTACCCTATCCACAACAGAGTATACAGACCCCAACTTAATAGTGTCCAAACTCACCCATCTTCCTGGGACTTTACTTGTAATTCAAAACAACCTCATCATAAACTGTAGCCTAAGCTTTCTCTCACAGCGTGGGTGTTCCCGTGGATTCATGCCAGGATCACTTCTTACCCATAAAGACACTCCACATTTCTTAAAAGCAAGTTACAACTAACTGCACCTACTTGCCAGCACAACTGAGCAATTGTTACCCTGGATATCAATGCAGAGTTGTAGCACCAAAGCCTGGTGTGGTTTAACAGAAGAACACGGCATTCCTGTCTAAAGTCTTGAAGCTTGTCAACCTGTTAGGCCATTGCAGCTTCTGATAGACTATACACACTGCCTATCTACCCCTCCAGTTTCTGCTGCACATTGCCAGGTAGCAAGAAATTGACTTCCTGGGAAACAAAATACCTTTGGTTTTGGGAGACCTTCATAACTGTTTATTAATGCAAAGTTACAATAATATGTAAACATACTACATCATACATTACTTATTCAGGATCAGGTTAATATTCAAAAGAACCTGGCTAAAGATTCTGACTTGCTGGCTGCAGAGCCCTCTTCCTCTGAACACACTAAAAAGGGTGACCAAATTTCTAAATGCTTTTCCTCTTTTTGGCTCTTCTCTTGTGTACCTACTTGGTGGGAAAACTGTTCCATTATATTTAGTCTGCAGAAGAGAAGAGTGAGGGGGGATTTGATAGCAGCCTTTAACTACCTGCAGGGGGGTTCCAAAGAGGATGGAGCTAGGCTGTTCTCAGTGGTGGCAGATGACAGAACAAGAAGCAATGGTCTCAAGTTGCAGTGGGAAAGGTCTAGGTTGGATATGAGGAAACACTATTTCACTAGGAGGGTGGTGAAGCACTGGAATGGGTTACCTAGGGAGGTGATAGAATCTCTATCCTTAGAGGTTTTTAAGGCCCGGCTTGACAAAGCTCTGGCTGGGATGATTTAGTAGGGGTTGGTCCTGCTTTGAGCAGGGGGTTGGACTAGATGACCTCCTGAGGTCTCTTCCAACCCTAATACTCTAGGATTCTATGACTGCCCCTATTTTACTATACCACAATTCTATCGGAGGAGGGGTCACATTTTGCAACGATGTGCAATACAAAGTCTAGTACAAATAGTAAAAAAGGAAACTTCTTGCTCTGTTTAAAATGTAGATCCTTGACTGGAGCATTAAGCAAGAAGGTCAGGGGATCTCTAGGAAGCCGACATTTTGTCATAAGATGAATCTCTTTAATACTATGCTCCCCAAACCGTCAAATTCCCAGGCCGCACATGCAAGTATGTAGCAAAGATATGAAGGGTTTTAACTGGAGCCAAATGCCACCCACACAGTCATTTATAAATATTTTCTTTATGAGCTACACAAATTGAAGATATAGAGACCCATTCATCCAGATCAGCTTCTTTGTCCAATTCTCTCTCCCATCTTTCCATTTGGCTAGTTTTCTTATCCACATCTTTTTCAATCAAAATTGTATACATCTTAGAAATTAAACCTTTTGTTCCAACTTGCTCCTGAGTTGTCGTTTTTTCTCTTTTTTTTTCTTTTTTTAACTACACACGGAGATTGCAACCTGCCACAGCTTCCTCCCTGCCCATGAGTGTAGGTACACAACAACACAGCAGCAACAGTGGTTCAAGGATCTTTTGTTCCACTATCCAACACTGTAAAGCCAAGTAATAACACTCAGACAGTAGGGTCACTTCTTTTCATCATATAATCAACCTACATCACAATTTTTAGCCAGTGCCCAGCCCAGGATAATTTGCCCAGATCAGTTCCTCTAAGATGGGAAACAATCACCATTACAAGGTGTTGGTCCATCAAACCATAAAGACTGAACTTATGAACTAGGACTGGGTCAAGAAGAGAGACTATTGGAAAGCAAAATCATGTTTATAGGCATTAATATCTAAAACTGATATTAGTAGCCAGTTAGAAGAATATAGAAAAACTATGTGCAAACAAGCTATCATAGAAATAAGATCATTCTATTAGGAGTTAAAGGTCTCAGAATGGCTGACAGAGCACATAATACATTAATGACAGGAATTAAGTAGATTAGTACAGTTCTGGATCCTAAAAATTTAAAATTCCACCTGTCCCAGAGAGTGAATGCCACTGAATAATACTAGGGACTTCTTCATAAATACACACACATCCTTTTCCAGTATTTGGCATGTAAAATGGGTTAACTCCCATCTTGGGAGATATGGCAGGTGGCAAAGAGTCAGAAATATCTTTTAGGGAACAGCATTAAATCACATCACGCTCTGCAAGTGGCCTGACGATGGTATTCTCCTGAATTCACACATTCATTTTCTGCACCAGTTAGAGTAGACTAGGCTGCAGGTCGATCATGCAACAAGCAGCCAGCCTGTAAGGAAGCAGTAATTCCTGCCGCAAGCAGAGTCTACCTCTTCCTTTTTATCTCAGTATCTTAACTATTACAGTTCAGGTCTCACATCATGTTGCTGGTGATGCTATTACATTCACACTCACTCTCTTTCAGAGAAGCAGAAAAACTGGCACACCCATGACATACTTCCCATATTGGAGGGGCTGCACTGTTTGGGAACTTTATGGGTACACCAAGGTACAGCAGGTCAACACAGAAACACAGTTAAAATGTTTATTTACAGAGTCAGGGTCAGATGAACGGTCCACTGGCTAAGGGCGCTAGGCTACAACTCGGGAGACCTTGGGTTAAGTCCCTGCTCTAGCACAGATTTCCTGTATAGTCTTGGGAAAGTCACTAACCCTCTCCATTCCCCTTCTAGAAAATGGGGATAATGGTACTTCCCTACTGCACAGGAGTGCTGGGAGGATAAATACATTAAAAATTGTGAGGTGCTCAGATACTATGCTGATGGAGGCCACATAAGTACTTCCTGTAGTCTGTACTTCATATTTTGGTGAGTTCTATTAACTCAAACAAAGGACACAGCCTGAGAGGAAGACACCGAGATATTTTATTTGAACTGCAATTCTTAACAGGACTCTATTGGTAAAAAGGAGAATATGTTGCATCATCCTCCCTCTTCTTAAGGGACTGTAGAGCTGGCCATAAAATAATTGTTTAACAGTGTTTACAAAAGATTAAATATAAAATCACTAGCTTCTGAGAGTCATACTGTCACGAACGACATGACTCCATCCTCAGTAGGTGTCACCTGACACTCGACTAGCCAACCAGACATGTGGAAATAAATAAAATGGCCCCAGAGACCATGAAGAGCCACAACCTACCCTCCTCCCACCCCAAATGGTTTTGTAAGAGTTTTTTCAGATATGGGTCTTCAAGGCCTTTAAGATCCAGGCCTTACATAGTTTTGCCAGGTAAACTTTTTTGTTTTCTGGTTTTTAAACATAGGCAAAATGTCATTTCACTGTAGCAAAGAGAATGGGGCAAAAATTCCAAATATATTTTTTCCATGAGAACTTGATTACCAACCTAGTCAGTTTTGCCAGTTTAAAAATTGTTTGCATCACTGTTCTAGCATCTGATATAATCATTTACAATTAATGCTTTGAGCAGGGGGTTGGACTAGATGACCTCCTGAGGTCCCTTCCAACCTGGATATTCTATGATTCTAATGCAGTTTCAAGTCCATTTTGCAACTGTGCTGTTATTTCGTGTACGGCTCACTCCTTGACTGGAGGAAATGCATATGTTACATAATATCACATAAGTAAATCTACAAACAATCTGCAAGGGTGCCTCTTCTTGTATTACAGGGATAGGCCGTTAGGTTATGCCATGTGTTCCCCACCTGGCAGCTGCAAACATCTGCCCATTTTTATAACTAAATGAAAAGGGAAGGGGACTCAAAACTATGAGGGGAGTTCCTGAAACTTTTTTGGGGGGGGGCTGTTTTAACATGAGGTCATGTTAGAGAAAAGTGGAGTATGTGGGTCATGCTGGAGAACAATTTTTATATTCACTATGCGGACCTCTTGCCCCAGTTGTTCCGAACCACTGTTCTGCATCCCACATCCCAGAAACAAGTCCTAACTTACCAGTGTTCTGGCCAACATATACTGCAGTTAGCAGAAAAAAAGCTTATATTTCTTTTATTAATCTGTTTCCATTGAAGGGTGTCAATGATGTGCTGATAAAATCAAGTTTAAAAAAGCCCTTGTTATTGGCTGGATAATGGAAACCCAGCCAACCACTTCACAGTGCCTAAAGCACGTAGCTCCATGTCAATGAATCCAGTTGGTGGTGAGGACCTCCAAAAGAAGTTCTGGGATTAGAGGACATTAAAGTGCTAAGAGCCCTTACCCATCTCAGTATTTCCTCATCACTCTGGGTACCTCTTCCCATTACTTCATGTTTACCCTACTCCTGCCCTGTTTCCATTACTTTCTGCCCCTTTTCCGCCCCTTCTTTTCCTTTTTAAGGAACAATCAAAACCAACAATACTTGAAGAGGCACTTTACCAATTTTGAAATGGTTCTTCCTGGGAGCATTTTTCATAAGGAGCAGGCCAGCAGCATCATGCAACCCCACCTACATTCACCATGATAGGGTAGGAGGCCCTAAATAATCTCAGCGACTGTGAAGAATTCAGCCTGAAGGAAACATTTCTTGTAGGGAGTCCAGACCCTGGAGGGTACATGAAGCCCTGGAATTATCCTCTTCTGCCCCATCTCTTGCTGCTTCAGTGGCTAGAAACATCAAGGCATTGGGGGTTTTAGGCTGCTGAGGTGCAATTTAATACTCTGCTCCATCCCATCCCAATTCAGCAGGGGTCAAATTTGATCAACAACCGATATATACAATGTAGTTCAATGAAGCTGGCAGCCCCCCTAACTATTGGGCTTACTATATGACGAGACCACTCACCACAGCATGCATTTCCTTGTTGTTTGAACTAAACTGGTTTGTGTTCTCAGACTATAAGTCCTCCAAGGGAGGTAGTTTGTTACTTTTTTAACATAGCTTCTTTTCCCCTCCCTTTGCTATTACAATGGTTCTCTTCTGAAAGGCCAATACTGTATATTAAAAAGAATGTGCTAATTATGCATGAAAATTAGGCAAACAACTGCATGCACATTCGTCTGAAAGTTTAGGCCATTCTGTTGCCAAGAATCCCTTATCCATAAGAGTATTAGCAACAGGTGATGCAGGGCATCTTTATTACAAAAGCTGTTCTAGAGTAATGCTTCAGTAGGGCCATCCACGAAGTTGATCTCACAAGATGCTAAACACCCTTAATTCTCATTTAAGGCAATGGCAGATAGAGGGCTTCCACATCTTGAAAGATAGAGATCCTTAGATAGGGGACCAAAGTGCTTTACAGATATTAACCCACAAATATTAATGCAAAGTGGGTATTATAACCATTATGCAGAAGGATGAACCGAGTCACAGACAGGTTAGGAGACTTGTCCAGAGTCACACGAAAAGTCAGTAGCAGAGTCAGGATGAGAAACACTGAATGGAGGCGTAGTCCTCTGCTCTAAACTCTGCTCCACTCTTTAACCTTAGGCAAGTTAATAAAAGGGAAAAAGTAGCATGGGGAGAACCTTTGCCTCCAACTATATGGCCCAAGGTTGAAATGTAAATGTTGTTATTCTTTATTTATCTGTATTGTGATAGGTCCCAAACTTCCCAAGCAGAATGGGGGCTTCATTGTGCTGTGTGCTGTGCACATAAGAAGACAATCCCTGAGATCAGGTAATACCATGGAGACAGCACTATCTTGTTTTAATACTGTCTTCAGTATTAAATACTTAACTGAAATGTGTTCTCTCTGCTACATTAATTTATGGAGGCTATATCTTAATACTGTTTTAAAAGGTATGTGTGGAGGGGGGCTAAACAGACTCAAACTATCTAAAAAGCCAGGAGACAAGTGAATTTTAAGTCCATAATTTTGCCAAAATAAACAAACATTCTTGATTGTCAATATATAAGCCACTTTTGTAGAGCAAATCTTCTTTTGTTATAAGCGATTCTATCCAAAGCAAAATAAGTCAATTAAATTTATCCAAGATTACATAATTGTAAGAAATTTTCCCACTTATTCAATAAAATCATAGAATATCAGGGTTGGAAGGGACCTCAGGAGGCCATTTAGTCCAACCCCCTGCTCAAAGCAGGACCAATCCCCCAATTTCTGCCCCAGATCCCTAAATGGCCCCCTCAAGGATTAAACTCACAACCCTGGGTTTAGCAGGCCAATGCTCAAACCACTGAGCTATCCCTCCCCTCCAAATCATGAATGGTGTGGAGAAAGTGAATAGGGAAGTTTTCATAGAATATCAGGGTTGGAAGGGACCTCGGGAGGTCATCTAGTCCACCCCCCTGCTCAAAGCAGGACCAATCCCCAATTTTTGCCCCAGATCCCTAAATGGCCCCCTCAAGGATTGAACTCACAACCCTGGGTTTAGCAGGCCTCCCCCCCAGTGTTATTTACCACCTTCACATAAGAGTATGAGGAGACTACAATAGCTATTGTATCTCCTCAATCGACAAGTCATGATGATCCAACATCATATTAGATAGCGTAGCTATTAATTTCATGTATCTCTTTTCTTTCAAGTCAAGAAGTATGAAGAGTGACAGACTGTCACTGCTGCAGATCTTAACTATTTCCAAAAAAACCTCTTAGAAATATACCATTTTTGCTGTTTTATAAGTCAGTCATTAGGAGGCAGCAAATGGCTCAAAACCATGTGAGATGATAAATGTTGTAGGAAATTGAAAAGGGATAGAAGGAACTAGGAGTGGAAAATATATTCAGGTATGAAAGTGACTTCCTGACAATCTGATTGGATTGGAGATGTCTGATAAGATAGAGCAAGCACTTTAGAAGACCTTTATTAAATTATTTGGAATCTAATCATCCATTAAACCAGATCTAGATAAACTGCACATGGTTCCTCTGATGATTTGGTAATATTAAAGACCACAAAAGGACAGAAAATGTTCACCATGTATGACTTCCCATAATATGCTTTCTAAGTTGATGTCACAATATTACACACATGTATTCACGATTGCCAACCAAAACATGAAAACAACACAAAATATACTTCATACCATTTCATCCAAACCAAAGAATAGTTCATGACTGAAATATTATCAAGATATTCAACTCACTTAAAGTTTTCATTAACCTAGGTATAATTAAATATCAGTGCAGTTTTTTTTTCACATTTTACTTGCAAAGTGTTAATGGTAAGATCTTTGATAGGCTGTAACATTTATACATTTTCTCCAGTGTATAATATAAAACACAGACTAAACCAATAAGTTTCCAACATCAGAATTTCCACTGTGTCTGTGGATTGTTGTAAAGGAGAAACAATAATTGTTGCCAGCAAGCTTATATCATGTGCCGTCAGAAAGCTCTTTTAAAAATGTATTGATATCCATAAACACATAAGTGGAGAAGTGAGCAGCAATTTAGCAATCTATGCAAGTCTGTAAAGGTGAGAAGAATAAAACTATGGACTAGGTTTGCACAATTATGCATAACTCCATGTGAGGCATTTTCACATGCTGTACTATCCTCTGTATATATATGTAATATATCAGTACTATTACCAATACTGCTATAAAAGCATGCAGCTATAGTAAAAAAAACAAGGATATAGAAACAGTTCAATCAGAACTGGTATATTACATATTAATAAATGCATACTGCTGCATAACAGCAGTGTTAGCAATATGGCATTTGCAATTAATCTAATCCTTTCAGCTTCACTAGATTTAACATGAAATATTAATAAAAACAATGCACAAACTTACTATTCGTTAGATGTCCACTTTGTCCTTTGGTTTTGAAACAATGGGAAACAGTAACCACTAGGAAATCTGGTAGACAGAAATACAATAAAATAATAAATATTAATATACTGAAGAGAAGCTCTAGATTTTCTGCAAGTTCTTTTTCTCAAAATATTCCACAGGCAAGGTAAAAAAGTAAAGCTGAAAAAAATATATATATTTAAACATAGTCCAGCAGTCTTCAAGGATCCATGACTCCCAAACTTTAAAACAGTGAAAGACTCAAAATGTTGGGACACCGTGAATAGACCAAAAATCCAAGTTCTATATCACTAGTTACACAGTGTATGTCAGTAAGGAAGACCGAATCTCCAAAATAATGATTAATGTATTATCCACATTTTTCCCTCTCTCTCTCTCTTTCCCTTTCCATTCACATTTTTCTTCCTATAAAATGCCCATAGGTTTGTTCTTCCTTGTACCCTGACTCAGGCCTGGCTTTGAAATGCATTTCAATCTCTCAACACAGACTGCTTTCACTGCATTTAGAGTCCCACCAAGGCCCAGCTTTAAAAGCTACTGATTCATTTTTTCTGTAGCCTTCCTCACAAAAGAAGGGTATTTTGTAAATTACCAGCTCGTTCAGATCAACAAAAGGTACTTTCATAGAAAGCCCCATTTGATTTTGCTCAAATTTGATTACAAGGATGGAGAAAAGGAAAGGAAGTCAAAAAGAAAAACCCCAGATGGCTTTTTCATTCATCTCAGTGAATGAGCTTTATCTGTGCCTTTTGAAACTGTAGCAGTGGAAAAGCATTTCTGTTGGCTTAAAAAACTTGACAAAAATTATTGGTTTGCCATTTCTCATGTAACTGCCATTGGGAACTGGATGAAAAGACTTTTTCATGGGATCGCCTGCTTGGATCAAAATAATGGAGATTAGGTATTTCATTATAAATTACAGTGGGAGATAGAGCAGGCTGTCATATTAATAGCAACCTGCTCATGGCCTTCAATGGTAGCTATTCTCCTAGACAAAGGACCAAGGGGGTTGTCTATTGAACTTGTACTTTAGGCCTGATCAATTTTCTATCATCAAGGCAAAAGGTGAGGTGACTAACAAAAGAATTCACACATGAGTGACCTCATAAGCCTAGAGATAAAACAGCTTAAAGAAACAAAACATCCTGAAATTATGGGTGATAAACTGTATAAAAGAAAAAGAGGAGAGAGAGAGAGAGAGAAAGAGAAATGGCGAGAAAAAAGGAGCTCTGGTCTATAATTCTCTTTTCCCTTCTTGGACAAATGGACACATTAAAAGCTATTTGTTTTCAGCTGTAGATAAATGTTCTGCCTTAAAACCTTCCATGTACTTCTTCTTCGACAAGGTTCCAGTAATTTCATTCCCGAGTAACCACGCTAATGCAGGACTTTTAATAGCCACATACACACACAAAAAGGATTAACAACAACAACACCACCACCACAAGCAGAAAGATGCCATGTAATAGGCATTCAATATGTAATCAAACTACAGGGGACAGCTATCATCTCCCCTGAGCAGGTACATTTTCTATACAAAAGCTCACTAATTAAGCAGAAATTGGACAACTAAGTTATATGGCAGGAGCATCCCTCCTAGAGACAGGAGGCCTTGACACATTTCTTTCAGCTGAGTTAATTTGTTATTTTATGCACTGTGCAAAATAACATGTGAAGTACACATGTTCTAGACAGATGCCTTCACAAGTATATTCTCCTCACAGCTTCCTAAGCTTAAGAGGGAGTGATGATCACTTTAGAACAGTGGCATTCGACTTTCAAAAAAAGAAAGAATCACTTTTTGTCATCAGTTGGAGATACAAAGAGTGAAATCCTGGGCCACTGACGTCAAATGACAAAACTCCCATTGACTTGAAGGGGGCCAGGATTTCATCCACAGAACTACACAAGTACAACCTTGATGATGTGAAACTCCCTGTTATCCAAAAGACAGTCATGGCTCCTGATATCTCCTAAATATGTTCAAAATTCCCTCAATTTACTCACTTGTTCAGTATCTTTTCCCACTTTGGACAATTGAAGCTGGATTGTACTTGGAACGCACTTGCATGTATTAGGTTTATTATAAATAGTCAATGCATTTATCCAAGCAGCTTGCAATATGAACAGTTTTACCTTACATTAGACAGCATCAGCACAAATACAAAGGTAACCCAGCAGACTGTTTTAACTGTAGATAGAGGAAGGATGGTATGTTGGTTAGGGCAGTAGCCTGAGACCTGGGTTTAATCCCTGCTCTGCCACAAGCATACAGGGTGATCCTGGACAAGTCACTTAGCATCTCTTTGCTTCAGTTACCCATTTGTGTAACAGAAATAATAGCACTACCTCGCCTCACAAGGGTTTTGTGAGGATAAATATATTAAAGATTATAAGCACTCAAAAACTATAGCAATGGGAGCCATATAAGTACCATAGACAGACATTTTGCTAGAGCTCACTACCATATCAAGATCAGGGCTTTACATGATACTTTAGGCCACACCTTCACTACAAAAAAAAAGTGTTGTTTTCTGGTATGGGGTTTTTTTTATAGCAGGATAACGAATGTGTTATCTATGCCACTATAAAATCCTAGTCGAGAGAAAGCACCTGTAATTTTTACTACAGTGAGATAGATGAACCATGGGCTGGGTTATATGGTAACCTTGCCTAGCTACCTTGTAGTAAAACTACAAGTGTCTTGTCTCCGCTTTGATTTTATAACAGAATAGCCATCACATTTCATTAATTTCACTGTAAAAAAAACCACCCTTTTTGGCAGTGAAGCCAAAGCCTGAGTCAAACACTATAACAAAGCCACATGAGAGGCTAGCAAGGGCCACTGGTGGCTGTCAAGACCAGCATTAAGTATCACCACTGTAGTGCACACACTTCTGGGTGGTTTAACTCGTGGAACAACTGATTACCATTTGAAATCAAGAGAAGCTTTAGTAGCAATTTTATAACTCCTCCATCAAGTGAGATGCAAATGAAACACTGATATGCTACCAAATGACTGCAAGATACTTACAATTTTACTAGAGCCGGTTGAAAACTGGAAAGTATATTTCACTGAAAAATTTGAAAAGATATTTGAAATTTTCCATTAAATATTTTGGATTTTAGGCAAAAAAAAATCATTCTGAAAATTTTCAAACACAATTTTTGATTTGATAGGGGGTGGATGATTGAACCACTCTCACTTTACAATTATTATGGTCCCCGCCCCACGCATGCTCTCTAACTTTACTTTTTCCCCACCTTTTCCTAGTGTTAATGTCTTGTGAAAATGTTTGTTTCAGTCAAAGTGACACTCAAAAGCTTGTCTTTTCCACCAACAAAAGTTGGTCCATTCAAAAGATATTATCTCACTCACTTTGTTTCAGTTGAAGGCTTTTTTCCCCAATCCAAAAAAAAATTTTGGTTAGTAGAAAATGTTCAAAGCGGCTCTATTTAAATGTATTTATCATCCCAACACCACTTAAATTATTTCACTGTCATTCTCCTACCCAAGATGTTCTCTATCTTATTTAGAAAGATCAAAAATGTGCATTCAGAGAAGCATATTGCAGTGAATTGCATATACACAAGCCAGTCCACTAAAGTTGGGATTTAGCCAGTATAAAGTTATTTGATGAAACAACATGCATATTGTCAGAAACTAACAAACAGGATAAAAAACTTATTGTTTACTTTGCACTTCTATGGCACTATCCATCAAAGGATCACCAAGTGCTTTTTAAATATTATAGGATTAATCTTCTCAACCCCCTTGTGAGGTAGAAAAACATGATTTCCCCCATTTTACAAAAGGGGGCACTAAGGCACAAAGAGTTTAGTTGATTTACCCACAGTCCCAGAGAAAGTCTACATCAGAGCCAGGAATAGAAGCCATATCTCATCTCCCATACCTGTGTATCAACTACAGAACTTACCCTTTTGCTCATTTCCAAATCCCCATGAAAGTATTAGGAAGTTATCAGGCAGCATTATAACTAAGGCAGATTGAAAGTTTTCTATCAAGACTGTTCAACAGAAAATTGAGTTTTTGACAAATGAAATTTTTCATGAAAAAATTTTCTGCAGAAAATTTTAAAAATTTCAATAAAAACCCCACCAAAATATTTTCAGCTCCAAACTAAAAAGTTTCCTCAGCTAGCCTACATTTGCCCTGATGCACCATTGCCAGGAGCTCCTATGGTGCACCACAGTGGCTCAGCAAGAAGTGAGACCATGATGCACCATGGGAGATGTCATCTGCCAGGGAGCCCACTCCATAGGGAAGAACGGGGACATGAGAAATCTGAACTATAACTCCCATGATGCATTGTGGCAGAATTTCCAAATCAAAGTTTTCAGTTTTCAGCCAGTTTTTGATTTTTTGCTAAAAAAGTCTAAAAATTTTCCATAGAGAGGGGGAAAAAATGTTTGTGCCAGCTCTAACTGTAGCATTTAAAATGGATTAAATACTGAATGCTTGAAAGTTTAAGGAAATATAATTCTTTGGAGAGGGAGGGCAGCGGAGGGAGAGGAGAAGAGTGAAATAAGCAAGGAATATATGATGGATTTTGTGGAATGTTTTTGCCAAATCAGGAGAGAAAAAGTCATTACAAGAATTTGTAACAGAGTTTGCAAGGGGATCATGCTACAAACCTGCCACACATCATACATTTCATGTGTCACTGTTGAATTCCCACAGAACTGGTAACATGTCATGTTTTGGGGGGAGGGGTGGGATGCAGTGGGGAGGGGGGGAAGGGAAAGAGGGAAAAAGTTGCTAATGCTCAATATCCTATAGCTTAGGGGTATGGGCACTAAGCTGCAGATTAAGAGGCTGCCAGCTCCAGTCCCAAACCTTCCTCTGACCACTGTTACTCTTTCTGTGTGCTTCACAACCCTTATTAACCAAGACTTCCTATTCCTACCTGAGTGGGAGGTGTCTATTATTTACCTGTTCTACAAAGAAGCTAACTCAGAAGTTGCACAAGTTGACATTAGGCCAAGCTAAGAACAGAACCTTGGCTTACTGCATAAAGAATAGGACTGCAGAGATCTAGGTTCTATTCCTGGATCTGCCGCTGACGGGTTACATGACTTTGAGCAAGTCACTTCCCTTCAGTTTTCCCATCTGTAAAACAGGGATACTGATACTTCCTTCTTTTAGAAAGCACTTACAGATCTACTGACGAAAAGCGCTATATAAGAGATAAGCATTGACAGACCCAAGTCTTATGTATGTGTGTTTGTGTAACCCAGGGATCGGCAACCTTTGGCACACGACCCGTCAGGGAAATCCGCTGGCAAGCCAGGCCAGTTTGTTTACCTGCGGCGTCTGCAGGTTCAGCCGATCGCAGCTCCCAGTGGTCACGGTTCGCCGTTCCAGGCCAATGGGGGCTGCGGGAAGCAGCGTGGGCCAAGGGATGTGCTGGCTGCCACTTCCTGCAGCCCCCGTTGGCCTGGGAACAGCAAACCGCCACTAGGGGGAGCTGTGATCGGCCCACTGCAGGTAAACAAACCATCCCGGCCTGCCAGCAGATTTCCCTGATGGACAGCGTGCCAAAGGTTGCTGATCCCTGGTGTAACCCATATTAACACAGTGTGGCTCTTTACGCCTGTTGTGGCTATAGCACATATATAAGTTTATGAGTCTGCTACTGCCTCCATGCTAGTAAACCTGCTCCTTTAACTCATGTGGTAATGGCTCATGCTCTAAGGTCTCAGATTTAGTCCCTACAGATGATACAAAGAGGGGCATCATTATGCTTGGCAATGCTGTTTCTAAACACTAGACCGTAGTCTGCTCTCAGAGGCAGGAATCCAGATACACAACAATCCAGTGCTATTTCACAAATAGTTGTATAACCTACTGGCAAAAGTATACGTCTTGTCTTCCTTTATGGCAGTGGTGGGCAACCTGCAGCCTGCATGCGGCCCATCAGGGTAAGCTGATTGCGGGCCACAAGACATTGTGCTGACATTGACCATCCGCAGGCACGGCCCCCCGCAGCTCCCAGTGGCCGCGGTTAGCTGTTCCCTCACTGAGGAGAACAGCATGCTTCCCATAGCAGTTACGCCTATAGCTAAAGGAATGTGTGTTGAGGTTGTGAAGGTCCTGGCTGCAAACCTATGTCAGGACAATATGTATGTATATGAGTTAGTGTGAAGATCTGGGAATAATTATAATTGCTGAAATGATTTTATATTGCAGAATATTGCATTTAGAGTTGAATTTGGAGACTGCCTTAATACTTGTTTAATTGGTATATTTTTAGAGTTTGCCTTCTGCTTAAGGGCCTTATCTTCTTTTAAGAGTTTGAAGAAGACAGAGCAGTGTGTGCAGATTTTACCTGTGTGTACAAAAGATAGAAGACCCTGCCTGTGTAAACTCCAGAAAGGTCAGTAAATTTCTCTTACCAGAAAGCAAGCCTCATTCTTGAAATTGTACAACACTAGCACTTAAGGGGAGAATGCACTTAAGGCATTGGTTTTCAAACTGCGGGTGCACCCTCCTGGGATGGCATAATGAGGTTATCAGGGGGGCATGAGATGAGGCTCAGGGCTGTGGCCAGCCAGATATCAAAGCCAAGGCAGGCCAGCATTGTGGGGGAGCATGCAGAGTCCTCAGCATTGAGTGGGGTGCTCAGCCCCACTGCACCCCTGCAGCTGCCTACTGCTTGTCCTGCTAACTCCCTATCCCCCAACTGCTGGGGAGTCCCACACACTCTTCCTACTGCTGCCCTACCCTGGCCTGGGAACTCAGCAAGCTACAGTCCTGCATATTTTAAACCCTCAAGAGCAAGAGGCTCTGGGCAGAGAGGACAGAGGGAGAGGAACCCTGGTCCTCTCTGCACCATGCAACCCTGTGCTCCTCCAAGGATGGAGCCAGCCAGGACCTGCTACCACCCAGGGAATGAGTCACCTGCTTCCATTGATAAGTCACTTTCTGCTCCAGACAGGTAGAAGTTAGGAGTGTGCATGTGTGTGGGGGGGGGCCGTTATGTGACTCCCATGGGAGGGGGTGTCTCAGCAAAAATATTGGGGAACCTTTGCCTCAGGGTACTGGCTCAAGAGCCTTAGAGACTTTCAGCAGCAATATTTGGCAACATCCCACCCTTACCATAGGGAGCGGTCGGTGCAGGTTGTGAATATAGCTTATTTGCCCATTGTTGCAAGCAAGGAGAGCGCCAAAAAAAGCCCTACTGAACAAGCAATGGCCCACCCTCAGAAAAGGAGAGGGGCCCAAAACCGATGGAGCCAGCTAATTACAGGGGACAACTTTGGAGGGGAATGCAAGTGCACCACTGTCAGATACACACTGGACACATATAGAGACATATTACAATTGCAGGGCATAGGAGAGATAGGGATGAACAAACAGCAAGAGTCCGGACCCTACAGCAAGCATGCTAATTGTCTGCGGGGACTATATATGCTCCCTCGGTAGCAGGCTACTGCCTCCTCTGAGCCATGCTAGAGCGGTAGTCAATTCTCCTTCTCCTTAGTTCATAATGAACAATTCAACTAATTTCACCTGTTTTGTTTTTGAAATTGCAGGTCATGGTTTTATTTTCAAATGTGAGCTATTACCAGCAGGAGAGTGAGTTTGTGTGTGTATGGGGGTGGGGGGGATGTGAGAACCTGGATTTGTGCAGGAAATAGCCCAGCTTGATTGTCATGCACATTGTGTAAAGAGTTGTCACTTTGGATGGGCTATCACCAGCAGGAGAGTGAATTTGTGTGGGGGGGTGGAGGGTGAGAAAACCTGGATTTGTGCTGGAAATCACTTTAGATAAGCTATTACCAGCAGGACAGTGGGGTGGGAATAGGTATTGTTTCATATTCTCTGTGTATATATAAAGCCTGCTGCAGTTTCCACGATATGCATCTGAGGAAGTGAGCTGTAGCTCACGAAAGCTTATGCTCTAATAAATTGGTTAGTCTCTAAGGTGCCACAAGTCCTCCTTTTCTTTTTGCGAATACAGACTAACACGGCTGTTACTCTGAAACCTATTTAAATTTATTCACCAACTAATTTTTGCAAATAGTTCTTAGTGTATAGCTTCTACATGCACAGCCCATTGTGATTACTCAATATGTGAAGTTCAAGCTGTTTGATTGGACACACAGGTCACATGGAATGTCCTGTCCGCTGACTGGGGCCCAATTCGGCAGTACATCCCTATTCATAGCACTGTGCTGAAACATGATTAAATGCTTTCCTGAATTGGGGCCTGGATATATAAAACATTTAGAATCCAGTTCCTCAAATAAACCTTTGCAATTATACATTTGGAACTTTGTTTTATGTGAATATTCTGCAACATTTGCTATTTCAGTGAACATTCTTGCCAGTAAATGAATGGAAAGCATACACAAAAGGGATGTGAACACAGTCAAAGCTAACTAATTAAAAAAGACCAAAGGAGCATTCAGGGAATTTTCTCTCCCCATCAGCATTCACCCATCTTTAACAGAGAAGATCAATAGTCATAGGCTTAGAGGATATGAAGTGCAAAAGACAGCAGACCACTCACACTATCCCAGCTAAATCTCAGATAAGCGTATTGAATCATAGAAATGTAAACCTGGCAGGGACCTCGGGAAGTCAGTAAGTCCAGCCGCCTGCACTGTGGAATCACCAAGTCAGCCTAGACCATCCCTGACAGCTTCCACTGGTGGAGACTCCACGACCTCCTTTGGAAGCCTATCCAAAAGCTTTGCTACCCTTATAGTTAGAATTTTTTTCCTAATATCTAACCTAAATCTCTTTGCTGCAAATTAAGACTATTACTTCTTGTCCTACATTCCGTGCACATGCAGAACAATTGATCACCATCCTCTTCATAACAGCCCTTAATATACTGGAAGACTTATCTGGTTCCCTCCTTAGTCTTCTTTTCTCAAGACTAACCACACCCAGTTTTTCTAACCTTTCCTCCTAGGTCAGGTTTTCTAAACCTTTTATCATTTTTGTTGCTCTCCTCTGGACTCTTTCCAATTTGTGCACATCCTTCCTAAAGTGTGGTGCCCAGAATTGGACACAGTCCTCCAGCTGAGGCCTCACCAGTGCTGAAGAGAGTGAGACAATGTTGTTGTGCATTTGATTTTTCCTTCCTATGAAGTACTTTGCATTTGTCTTTATTGAATTTTAATCTTGTTGAATTCAGACAAATTCTCCAATTTGTCAAGGGCATTTTAAACCTGACCTCCAAAGACCTCGCAACCTCTCCCAGCTTTCTACTCCGTTATCCAAGTCATTAATGAAAATACTGAATAGTACCAGACCCCAGACTGACCCCTGCCAAACCCCACTAGATACGCCCTCCTACTTTGACAGCAAACTATTGACAACTACTCTTTGAGTATGGTCTTTCAACCAGCGGTGCACCCACCTTACACAGTAATTTAAGTTAGACCACATTTCCTTAGTTTGCTTATAGAATGTCATGCAGAACTGTGTCAAAAGCCTTACTAAAAATCAAGCTATATCGCATCTCCTGTTTCCCTCTTATCCGCTAGGTCAGAGGTTCTCAACCTTTTCTTTTCCGAGTCCCTCCCCACCTTCCTCCGCAACATGATGTAAAAACGCCACGATCCACCTGGGCCACAACCACCCTTTTTCCGCGTATCTGATAGATTAAAAATGGTATGAAACTGACAGTTATGCAGTTACACACATGCACGCATATATCATATAAAAAGGATAATATCGGTACAAAAATTAAAAAAACCTGAATATGAGATGTTAGAATATTAATAGGCCTGAGTCCCACCGCCTGGAGTTGAAGCCAAAGCCCGAGCCCCACCACGCAGGGCCCCCTGTGGCGTGGGACCCCAGCCAATTGCCCTGCTTGCTACCTCCTAACTCCGGCCCTGCTGAAGCCAATAGGTTTCAGCATATCATGCAGGAAAATTATCCCCAATGTGTCCAAATAGCACAAGGTGAATGGCTTATATTTTTGTATGCTCTCTGATTTATTTTGGTGGACCCCCTGAAACCTGCTTGCAGGTTGACCTAGTGCTGCGGTTCTCAGTAATCCTATCAGAGGAGGAAATGAAGGTGGTTTGGCATGATTTGTTTCTGACAAATCCATGCTGACTGTTCCTTATAACTAGGGCTGTCAAGCGATTAAAAAAAATTAATCGTGATTAATCGCACTGTTAATAATAGAGTACCATTTATAAAAATATTTTGGATGTTTTCCACAGTTTCAAATATATTACAACACAGAATACAAAGTGTACAGTGCTCATTTTATATTTATTTTTATTATAAATATTTGCACTGTAAAAATAAAGTCGTATTTTTCAATTCACTTAATACAAGTACTGTAGTCCAATCTCTATCATGAAAGTTGAACTTGAAAATGTAGAGTTATGTAGAAAAATAACAGCATTCAAAAATAAAACAATGTAAAACTTTAGAGCCTAGAAGTCCACTCAATCCTACTTCTTGTTCAGCCAATTGCTCAGACAGACAAGTTTGTTTATATTTGCAGAAGATAATGCTGCCTGCTTCTTGTTTACAATGTCATCTGAAAGCGAGACCAGGCATTTGCAAGGCACTTTTTTAATCAGCGTCACAAGATATTTACGTGCCAAATGAGATAAAGATTCATATGTCCCTTCATACTTCAGCCACCATTCCAGAGGACATGCGTCCATGCTGATGATGGGTTCTGCTCAATAATGATCCACAGCAGAGCGGACCGATGCATGTTCATTTTCATCATCTGAGTCAGATGCCAAAAGCAGAAGGTTGATTTTCTTTTTTGGTGGTTCGGGTTCTGCAGTTTCCACATCGGAGAGTTGCTCTTTTAAGACTTTTGAAAGCATTCCTCACACCTCATCCCTCTCAGATTTTGGAAGGCACTTCAGATTCTTAAACCTTGGGTTGAGTGCTGTAGCTATTTTTAGAAATGTCACACTGGTACTTTCTTTGCGTTTTGTCAAATCTGCAGTGAAAGTGTTCTTAAAATGAACAACATGCTGGGTCATCATCCAAGACTGCTATAACATGAAATATATGCAGAATGCAGGTAAAACACAGAGCAGGAGACATAAATGGTCCCCCAAGGAGTTCAGTCACAAATTTAATTAACACATTTTTTTAACGAGCGTCATCAGTATGGAAACATGTCCTCTGGAATGGTGGCTAAAGCAGGAAGGGGCACACAGATGGTTAGCATATCTGGCACGTAAATACCTTGCAATGCCAGCTAAAAAGTGCCATGTAAACATCTGTTATCACTTTCAGGTGACATTGTAAATAAGAAGTGGGCAGCGTTATCTCCTGTAAATGTAAACAAACTTGTTTCTCTTAGCAATTGATTGCACAAGAAGTAGGACTGCGTAGACTTGTAGGCTCTAAAGTTTTACATTGTTTGGTTTTTGAGTGCAGCTATGTAACAAAACAAAACAAAAAATCTACATTTGTAAGTTGCACTTTCACAATAAAGAGATTGCACTACAGTACTTGTATGAAGTGAACTGAAAAAACTATTTCTTTTATCACTTTACTGTGCAAATATTTGTAATAAAAATAATACAAAGTGAGCAGTGTACAATTTGTATTCTGTGTTGTAACTGAAATCAATATTTGAAAATGTAGAAAAAACATCCAAAATATTTAAAAATTTCAGTTGGTATTCTATTGTTTAACAGTGCGATTAAACCTGTGATTAATTGCAATTCATTTTTTAGTTAATCATGAGAGTTAACTGCAATTAATCGACAGCCCTACTTATAACTAAGGCTATGATTTCGTCAAGGGTATTTTTCATAAGGGTCATGGACGGGTCACAGGCAATAAAAATTCACAGCCCACGACCAGTCCATGACCTTTACTAAAAATACCCGTGACTATTGGATGGGGGAGGTGCTGCTGCAGGGGGCAGTTGCTGATGTGGGGGGGGGGTGCGGTGCTGCAGGGGGCATCCCGGGGGGCCACTGCAGGGGGTGCCGAGCAGCCGCTGCTCCGGCTGCCCAAGGGACTGCTACTCAGGCAGTCCCCTGAGCCAGCCGCTGCTTAAGCAGTTTCTGGGCCCAGCCGCACTGGCCGCTGCTCGGGCTGTCCCCAGGGCCCGTCCGAGCAGCAGCTGGTCCCAGAGCCACTCCAGCAGGAGCTGGTGTGGCTGTTCCTGGGGCCACCCAAGCAGCTGGCCCTGGAGCCAGCCACACTGGCCGCTGCACAAGTCATGGAGGTCTCGGAAAGTCACAGAATCTGTGATTTCTGCGACTTCCATGACAGACACAGAGCCCTATTTATACCCTATTATCCTCCAGGTGTTTACAAATTGGTGGTTTAATAATTTTCTCCAGTATCTTTTCAGGTATTGAAGTTAGGCTGACTGGTCTATAATTCCCTGGGTCCTCCTTAGTCCCCTTTTTAAAGAAACGTGATGCCACGTTTGCCCTTCTCCAGTCTTCTAGGACCTTTCCTGTCCTCCTGGAGTTCTCAAAGATAATTGCTAACAGCTCCAAGATTGCTTCAGCTAGTTCCTTAAGTACCCTAGAATGAATTTCATCAGGCCCTGCTGACTTGAATGCATCTCACTTATCTAAATATTCTTTAACCTGTTCTTTCCCTATTTTGGCTTGCAGTCCTTCACCCGGATGAAAGATGCAAAGTATAATACCTATGCATTCAACAGTTGCTATGTAGCATTATTATTTCATCTTTTTTTCCGCAGTGGAATTCTTTACATTTTGAAAAGAGTATTTTATTGTTTCCTTGCCTTTGGGGTAGTAGCAGGGGGATGTTCATTAACAGCTGTAATTGTACTAGGAAGGAAAAGAGGTAATAAGCGTAAACAGTTTGTCACATATAATTAACATTTTAAATCACAGTATTTACTAAACTCCAGTGGTATTAATAGCCAGTTGAGGAACTAATGCTATGAGCTAAAGGGTCCTGTGAACACAGAACCTGAATTTGCTTGTTGTGAGGTTTCTGATTGCCTAAAAAAGAAGAGGAAAGAGAGTAATGGATGATAAATGATGTCAAGGACAGAAGAATAACTTCATAACATAAGAGGCTGGGAAGTAGTTGACTGATGGGTATTAAATATATCTTACCCAGAGTCATGATGCTGTCTCATGACCTAGCAGCAGAGTGGAATGACTAGAGGTTAGGACACTTGTTTCAAACAAACACATGGGAGTTCAGAACTTGGTGTGTCTTTATAATTAGTAGGGAAGTCCTCCAAGGACAGCATTTCTTGTGGCACTTTGCCTTCTGTTCTTGGGTGGCACCAGGAAAAGCAAAAGAGCATGAAAATGTTTGTAGAACAAGTTTAGATTGGCTGTTATTTTATGCCAGCCAGCTCCTTTATTCCATGTTTGGTTATGGTCTTTATACTTATTTAGCTCTCTAAATCCTCTGTAAGTGCTCACTCAATGCTCTGGGTGCCCATTCCATTCACTGAAAAGCACCTAGTACAAATAACACAATATAAAGGACTGTTCATCTCATACTGACACATAAATACTCACCAGCGAATATACAAAATACACCAAATTTCTCCAGCCCTCAGTCCATGCCTCCCCAACTGCCTCAGGGAAAAGATGGGCTATGCTGAAAGGTTAATAAATCCAGTACCAAAAGGTGAGACCAAATTATGAAGCTTTCCAGAGAATGCCCTGCCAGCAGCTCCCTCCCATTTATAATAGCAGAGCTCCAGCTCAACTGGCTCTGTTCATCTCAGCTGTGGACATGGGGAGGTAACCAGGTCCCAAGCCATTTAGGGCTTTATAAGTTAAAACCTTGAATTTCACCTGGAAACATGCTGGTAGATAACACGAATCTTTGAGCATAACATGCTCTTGGCATGTAAATCCACTTCGTAAGGAGGAGGTGCATTCTGCACTAGGTTCTGTTTCCAAAGGGTCTCAGTGCATAGCTCCGTACAGACTACAATGCAACAAGGACACTTGTTGCAAGTTCCTTGCATCTGAGAAGCAATATCACACTCTTCTCACCAGGCACTGATGGAGAGGGTGCTATTGGCTACAGCTACCAGGAGGACATTCAGGAGCAACTCAGGATCTCACAGCACATCTACAAGGAGTCCGGTGGCACCTTAAAGACTAACAGATTTATTTGGGTAATCCGTTAGTCTTTAAGGTGCCACCAGACTCCTCGTTGTTTTTGTGGTTACAGAATAACATGGCTACCCCCTGATACTTGACAGCACATCTAAACCGTCATATTCCCTGGATCAGGGTACAAATATAGGTTCCTCTAATTTTTCCAGATGTCTCTCCCAATGCAACTACATCATCAAGCCACTTTTATCTGGAAGAAGCGATAGTCAGCCAGCCCTCTTCCAAGCCCCAAGGTCATATAGACTGCATAACCCATCGTTTCCCCTAAGGGGGCCTTAACACTCACTTATGCTGAAGCCTCTTGACACCACTCTGGCAGCATAAGGGTACCTTAAAGTGGATATAACTAATTTCCATCCATTTTAAAGCACCTGTATCCCTATCATATCTGTGCAAAGGGACTTTAGTGTAACAGAGGATCAAGCCCTGGGTTATTTGTTCCACTGCTCTGGCCAGATCAAATGTGATGGAGATGTGGAGCAAGATGCCATCAGCATATGAAACTTGTTGGAGTCCATGTCTCCTCACTAACCCTCCCCCAGCAGCCAGATGTACACATTGAATAGGAGGGGTAGCAAAATAGCCTCATGATGAGGTACCCCAAACAAGAGACTCCTCAGCTCAGAGGGTCAAGTGCCTGCTACGATCCTCCAAGTTCTCTCAGAAAAACAGAGAAGCTGTGTCCACCAGTAATACAATAATATATAGAGAGAAAGATAATCAGTGGTGTCAGAAGTTGATCACATCTAAAAGAATTAACACAGACATTTTAATTTTCATCCATTGCTAGGAGAAGATTACCAGTTAATGTAATCAGGACAGTTTCTAAACCATTTCCAAGCCTATAACCTGATTGGCCAGGGTCAAGGTATTCAGAGTTTTCTAAACACAGCTTTCTCAGTGGTCAACCAGATTGTCCACGTCAAGTGTTGGTTTCTTGAATACTGACCTCACAATAGCTTCTTTAAGAACCACTGGCACCCTGCCCCTCTCTGTGCTTCCCAGCTGGCTTTCAACACTCGGAAAGGACAAGGACCCAGCTTGCAGGTGTCACAAAGCTGGCCCAGCACCACCAAGATCACAGAGAGCAATACTGCCTGGAACTGCAAGAGAGAAGACTCAGCAGGAGTCTTCTTGAGAAACTGCTCTGTTTCCATGCCAGTAGACAGCTCAGTCCAATTTTAGCTGTGAAGTAACATGAAAATTCTTTATTGTTAGAAAACTCTAGCAAGGACAGTCAGCACAGGAAAGTGTCTGGATCACGCAGATGTCAATAATGAGACCAAATAATTTTTTACTCAGTCCTAAAGTCTTCAGTCTTAGAAATCTAACAGTCAGCTGCTCTAGTGAGCAACAATATCCAAAGTGCGGGTATTTCTTAGGGAACAGTAAATATTTAATTTCCTTATTTACACCTCACAGGGGTGTTGTTAGGATAAGTACATTAAAATTTGTGAAGCACTTTGAGATCTACTCATGAAAATTATTACATAAGAGTTAGATGTTATTAGAGATGAGTTAAATTTATACTGCCAAACCTGGTAGCATACTTGCACGAATTATGAAGTAATATGAATACAGTAAACATTGTATATTTAGTATAAACAGGGATAGGTCATAAAAGTGAGACTAACATTACCATAGAAGTGATAACTTTATATTTTATCTCTGGAAATATAAAGGGGAATCACTTAAACTCACTAATGAAATGAGACAAAACACAACGCTTCTTTAACACACACATACTACACAACAGTTTAGTACAAAAAGTGAAGTGTAACTTAAATTGGAACTAATTTAACTGCAATCTGGCCACAATGCCAGAGTAATATTTAAATTACATATAATAACAAAGAGAATTTAGGAAAATACATAAGTAATATAAAATAGTAAGTTCTCTTTTTTTAAAAAAGAGTTCATAAAACAAAGAAAAATACAATTCTATCACACAACTGAAAAAAAGATTTCAGCAGATCAACATCTAAGGCAGCATTTCTCAAACTTTAGAAATCTGAGTTCCTTTTCAAGAAAATGAAACCAAACTCACCCCATTTCCAGTTCCCCCTCCCCACCTGCAACGACAACACGTGTTGTCAAAAGGCCTGCCCATATTAATCCATAGACAACCCTACCCTTCCTTCCACCGAGAGTTCTTTGCACAGTCCAGAGGACATGCCCCTCTTGTAGAAATGCTGATCTAAGACATGAACTTCAGGTTTCAGGCAAACACCCAGAAATATGAATAGGAGATTGCCTACGTAAGAACTATGGCATCAGGACCACGAGTGACACACATTACTATGATCTTGACAATAATCCGGAGCACATATTCCAGAAGAGAAGACATAATGCATTGTAATGTTCATACTGCCAATGCCTCTTAATACCAAATCAATGAACAATTCTTAAAAATCAATACATACGTAATCTCTGGTCATAAAAACATTTAAGAATACCAGGGTACCACGTTGTTGACTTCGTCGGACTTCTATGTTTCAGCTACAGCAAGTGATTGCTACATTCTGACAACTCCAGCCCTAAATTACCATGACAACATGAACATATAATTATATACAGGAGCTGGAAGCAAAACTAATGAAAGAGAAGTACAAAGCATCTGAGGGGATTTTTTTTTTAATTTTGTGATGCAAGGAAAACTTAATAGAACTGAATAGATTTTTTTAAAATCATATTTTCACAAAGGAAAATCATGTTTGTTATGATGTTTACATGGATTTTAATGTAAAGAACACTAAGACCATTCTAATCTTTCAGCCCATTTGTTTTACCCAATTTATAGCAAAAAATTCAAAGACAGAAATAAAGCTATTTTAAGTATTTTGTCATGCAATTACAAGATTTGCCAGAGATCATTTTAGGGTTTTTTATTAGATAAGTATCTGAGTTTAGCAGATCTTATTTTGAACTGAATTTTAACATACCTGACATACAAAAATCAAAATAAACTTTGTGGTTCGCATATTTAAAATAGATTCCTGCAAAGACTTTTTACATAAACACATTAAACTCAACTCCGAACAAGTGTTTTTTTTATTTTATTTTTTTTCAGGTGAATGTAGCGCTGGTGAAATGTGCCATACGAAGCCCTCTCTTTTCAAGGCTGTTTAACCGCAGAATATATGCAGCACAGTCAACTATAGTACAGAGTTTCCCACACGGCTTCCTGCTCCCAGTAAAATACATCAACACTTTGGAGCTCATTCGCCAAACTCATTCAATCCTGGTTTTTCTGATGCGAATACCAAAAAAAACTTTCAATCAGTGATGGTGGTGGTAGTTTTGGAGATGAAGACACATCCATTAGGGAATAGAGTGAAAGCACCCAACACAGTTCACACAGGTCACTGAACACCCATGAGATGGTAAATTTTTTGATATTACCAAATTGGGCTGGATCTGAATTTATGAGCCATTACCACCATTCTGAGCCATCCAGTCCCCCAGACTATGTACTTATATTTTCCCTTAAGTGATACTGACATGTTTCAGGGAATAAATGAATTTTGCAGATGATTAAATGCAATTGAAAATGAGTTAGAAGGTCAGGTGTCCAGCTAACAGAAGGAGGGGTGGGCTTGTCATCTCCCATAACAAGAAAAATCTACTCTTCCCTCTTACTTACCCTTCCTGGCCTTGTCAGCACTTGGGAGCCAGCCTGTGTTCTAAGGGTTTACAAGACCAGTGGTTTCTCATCAATAAGATGTTGCCAGACAGTACACCCAAGTTTTGGAGAATCTTTACAGATAATGCACCTTTTTCAGACAATGCACTCAGATTCAACAGAGGTGATGATGGAGTATTGCCCTGGTTGACTTTGTGGAGCATTATTGTTAGTGACCCAAGCAAGCTACTCATTTCCTCGTTTGTCAGATGAATATAATGATTGGGTTGAATCTCACCCTATTGAATACCATTCAGAAGAGTGCAAATCACAGAAAGGGAGAGAACTACACCATACATATGCATGCTGTGGGGTGGTTTCCAGGAACAGACACTAAACCTCACTGACTCGTACCTGCATGTGGTTTCTTTTCACTGTGATACTAGCTAGAACACATACTATAATATACACACCAAACCAAAAATTTATTTCTAAAAAAGCCAGCCCAGGTCACTAGCTAAGTTGTTACCGTATGACTGCTATACATATATATGGGCCAGTAGTGTCTGTCTACTTTAGACCCAGATTTTCAAGAACAGGTGCCTAAAATTAGATACTAAGTCCATAGTTAGGCTTGATTTTCAGCCAGACTTTAGGTGTGACTTGATTTTCAGCACTGAAAATCAGGCATATCTATTCATATTTAGGCACTTAAATAAATTACCTGATTTCCAAAAGTGTGGAGCACCCAGCAACTCTCACTGAAAATCAGGCCATTTATTTAAGTGCCTAAATATGAACAGATATGCCTGATTTTCAGTGAGAGTTGCTAGGTGCTCCACACTTTTGGAAAAAAGGTAATTTATTTAAGTGCCTAAATATGAATTTATGAGCTTAATTTTAAGCACCCAACTTTGAAAGTCTTGGCCCTAATTCCTAGTGAACAGGTGTTCACAACACCAAGCCCCCATTAGAATGGTCAGAGAGACAAGGTGGGTGAGGTAATATCTTTTATTGGTCCAATAAAAGAGACTGCCTTGCCCACGTTGGCTTTCTAATATCCTGGGACCAACATGGCTACAACAACACTGCAAACCACAAAGTTTTAATGTTTAGCGGGCTCAGTAGAGATGCCAAGGACTGAGTGGGCACAGAAACTAAACTGCAACCCTCACCTCTAGAAAATGACTCTCCATGGCAGAATTCATGCACGAGCATTGTGGAGGAACTTTGCAGTTCTGCTGCCATATTGCAGCTGTTCAGTGAAGAGAAGATTTCCGCCTCCAGATCTGACAAGCCAATAACAGTCACAGTGTAAGACCATAAGAACGGCCATACTGGGTCAGACCAAAGGTCCATCGAGCCCAGTATCCTGTCCTCTGACAATGGCCAACGGCAGGTGCCCCAAAGGGAATGAACAGACAGATTATCATCAAGTGATCCATGCTCTGTCACGCAATCCCAGCTTCTGGCAAAGAGAGGCTAGAGACACCATCCCTGCCCGTCCTGGCTAATAGCCATTGATAGACCTATCTTCTATGAATCTATCTAGCTTCCTTTTGAACTCTGTTATAGTACTGGCCTTCACAACACCCTCTTGCAAGGAGTTCCAGAGGTTGACGGTGCGTTGCATGAAAAAAATACTTTCTTGTGTTTGTTTTAAACCTGCTACCTATTAATTTCATTTGGTGGCCCCTTGTTCTTGTATTATAAGAAGGAGTAAATAACACTTCCTTATTTACTTTCTCTATACCACTCATGATTTTATAGACCTCTATCATATTCCCCCCTTAGTCGCCTCTTTTCCAAGCTGAAAAGTCCCAGTCTTATTAATCTCTCCTCATACGAAAGCCGTTCTATACCCCTCATTATACACTATCATAAGGAAAATAATAGAGCATCACCTTTTTACTTAACACTAACAAAACATTACAACATTCCAGGGTGTCTGATAAACTGTCTCTCACCATGATTTCTCTGCTAAACATTACAGTTGCAAAGTTAAAATGCTGTCATGACTGAAAACAATGGGATAGCAACATTCAGAGAAGCATGGGGGGAGAAAAGATGGGTGAAATCCTGACTCCATTGAAGTCAATGATAACATTTCCATTTATTTTAGTGGAGCCAGGATTTCACCTAAATATGTTTTCTAAGAAAGGTCTGAAAACCCAGACAATGAGCTGAAGAAGGAAAGAGGAAGGATGTTCCAGACAGCACAAGCTGCAGAGGACTAAGCCAAGCATGGTGAGGCTGTGTGAAATTGACAGATGTGAAAGAACTTAAAACAGGAAAATCTAGCATACATCTGGCAACATGTATGCTATGTAAGCCAGGCTAGGCCTCCAGACTGATGTAAAATATTAGTCAACACTGAGTTTGTAATGAGTTCTTTAGGCCTGGGCCTATAGTAAAGGCTTCCCACCCAGGTGACTGTCTCCCTGAAAGGTTCATGAGGTTTCAGGTACTGGTGGTTCTAATAGAGGCATCCTTTAAAAGATCTTATGATCTTAATATGGAATTGTTCAGCCTGCAAAATGTATAAAATCCAGTGGCTTCACCATCAGAAAATGGGGTCTTTGAACATGTATTAATATATGTAAGGAGTAATTAGAAATTAAACCCTGGCACAATAAGAAAATATACTCTGCTACATCCATTAGCCAGAAAAGTAGTGGTTTCTGTTCTAATTCTAATATATCAGTCCTTTAATGCAATTGCTATCATGCCACATTCACCTCAATTTGGCTAGACCAGTGGTTCTCAACCCTGGGGATACGCAGAGGTCTTCCAGGGGGTACTCAACTCATCAGTGTTTCTCAAGCTGGGGGTTGCACCTCCCAGGGTGTGTGTGTGTGTGTGTGTGTGTGTGTGTGTGTGTGTGTGTGTGTGTGTGTGTGTGTGTGTGTGTGTGTGTGTGTGTGTGTGTGTGTGAGGACAGGTTTGGGGTGGGGGGGTCACAAGTGCAGGGCTGGCATGTGGGGGTGGCAAGCAGGGCAATTCCCCAGGGCTCCACACCATAAGGGGCCCAGTGAAACTAAGTTACACGCTTCAGCCCCAGACAGTGGGGCTCAGGCTTCGGCCCGCTCCCTGGGGTTCCAGCTTCAGACAAGGCTCATAAGTGAAAAACAGGCTGAACTATCACACCGAAATGCAAGTACAACGTTTATATTCCAATCAATTTATTTTATAATTATATGGTAAAAGGGAGAAAATAAGCAATTTTTCAGTAAGTGCGCTGTGACTGTTTTGTATTTTTATGTCTGATTTTAAGCAAGTAGTTTTAAAGTGAGGTGAAACTTGGGGTACACGAGACAAATCAGACTCCTGAAGGGGGTACAGTCATCTGGAAAGGTTGAGAACCACTGGGTTAGACAAAACAGTGAAAGAGGAAATCAGAAGGCTGGAGGTTTGGCAAAAGAGACAGTGGCAAGGAAGGTTATATTTTCAAAATGTGAGAGCAAGATTGGCTGCTGTTCAAAGAGAGAACACTGAGACGTCACTCAAATATCTAAAACAAAAAATAAGCATTCTAAACACAGTAGTATAGCTGGAAAATTTCTGATGGCATTAGACAGATCCATAATACTGGGTAACTAAATTCCAGCATTAGAGAAATTGCCTCTGTCATGGATAAGTCTGGGAGAGCCAGGATGGTTTTTTACTCATTTGAAATGGAGCTGTGGCTTTTGAACATAGCTAAATATGTGAAGAGTATCTGGATAAATGAATGCTTAGCTTCACAGCTCAATTAAAATCAGCTAACACAGCAATATCCAGCTTGAGGTCTCTCTGGGTGTTACAGCTGTAAGATAATATTTTTAGAAGACATTTTTAATTGCTAGCACCTCCACTTAAAAAGCTGTTTAAACTATTCCAGCGAATAAAAGTCTTCCCAGAAACAGTGTCTGAATTCATTAAAATTTTGAACCAAGAAGAAGATAACGATGCAATGGACCACCATATATGCCATCAGGCCTCCTTTAGAAACAGGGGGTCAAATTTAGAAGGGATGAATAAGGCCATTTAAGTTAGAGCCCCTTTCACTAACTTAGACTCCTGCTGTACCTAACTCCAAAAGCAGTATAACTTGCACACCAAGGAACCAGAAGAAGGTGCGAGAAAGTATGAGCACGAGTAAAGCGTACAGTTCCTTGACATGTACATTACACCAACAAAGGGCATGTCTACATTGCAAGTGAAGGTGTGATTGTAGCACAATTAGGCATACACACATGCTAGCACAGGTTACAGTAGTGGTGCAGATGTGGCATACAGGCTTCAGCACAGGCTAGCAACCTGAGTTCATAACCAGGCTACCCAGTGCCTTGTATTCTGGTTACTAGCCTGTGTTGCCACATCTGCCCTCCTATTACCTATGCTAGATAGAACAAAGCTAGCCTAGGTGTGCCTACCAGTGCTACAATCACACCTTCACTGGCAGTGTAGACATACCCTCAGACTCCCATGTACAGCAGTATAGTGGATACACATAGTCTCACTTAGTGTAAGGGGTCTAACATATACCTCCCTTCCGAATTTGACCCAGGGACATCAAAATCTTGGCAAGGACATTTACAGAGTAAACTAGAACCAGTAATGCTGGTTTTAGTCTTATACTGAAGCCTGCAAGCAAAGAGTTGATACTTGTTTTAGCATGTGTGAAGTTGAGTGAGATTAACTGGCTATAGCTGGTGATAATTGTGATTGGAGTAAGGGGGGGGGGAGGAATTATTGACTGGGTATTTTATGCTTTTAATTGATCTCCCCCCATTCAGCTGTTCTTCTGCCAGTTAAAGGGATTATTTTCATGGTGCAGCACATTAATCAATAGCCTTTTATGTCCACAGTCCTGAATTCAGATCTTAGTATGTGCTTTAAGTGTAAAGGAGTTCAGTTGATTTTCCCCTCTATAGCAATGTTTTTCCACATCACAAGACCACCATATATTAATTTTCTTCAACTGAGCAAACTTGGCAGTCCCTGCTTAAGACAGCTCCAGGAACTGGAGTAGTAGGAATGATGCAGTTTAGGAATTAATTGCTCAGGAGTATGTGCAAGCTTACACACTGCCTGCCCAAATTCTCACAAATTCAGGAGCAAAAATATCTCCCTCTCTCTTTTCCCCCCAAGTGGCTGAGTTTTACAGAATACAAAACAGAGTATTCTGAAATTTTTCAGCAGTGCATAATATAGCATTTCATGGAGGACAACAGCCAAAGACAAGACACACTGTACAGGAAGCAAAAGGGGTGCTAATCTTGAAACACACTTCTATATGTGAAGAAGATATGTTAATGAATGAAATAATTGAGAGATGATCCCAAAGTCTGAAGAGTCTGGACTGGATAATACAGGGCACAGGAAAGAAAAGAAAGTACTTTCACCAAAGGAGGATGGAAAACCATAATGGGAAGTATGTCAAAATGGATACTCTGTTCTGAGGAAAACAACATACCTACAGCTGAAGATGGAAAGAAGTAATACTGCATAGTACATATAGTCCACCCATTTCCACAGAGAAGGTGGGAAAACCTGTGCATACAGTAAAGCAGGTCGATAGTGGTATCCACTGCATTGCATTGTTGATGTGGGGAATATAGTTTTAGAAGATTACCCGAGCTATAACATGATTCCCTAGCACGATTGGTTCTATAGCCCAGTTGTCCCACTCACACTAAAAGCCAAAATGGCATTAGTATGTGAATATGTACACCACACAGACCCTGAAGGGGTTAATGTGGGCCTCAGCAGCCAATTAACGTACCTGGCAGCACCTGTAAGAAAGGGAAAGCGAGGCTTAATTAATGAAGAAGCCCAGTTGGGGCAGAGCAGGGTGAGGATTATAAAGCCAGGAAGTTGGCAGCAGAAAGGGTTTCCAGAAAAAGATTCTGCAGTCACTCTCTGAAGGACAGAAGAGATAGGAAGTAGTCCAGGGAGGTAGTAAGGAGTCTGAGGGAACAGACCTTCACTACCTGCTACAGAATCTCTGGGTTGGAACCTAGAGCAGAGGGAGGGCTTGGGTTCCCCTACCACTCCAGTCACTGAAGAAGGTGGGGTAAAGCCTCTTGAGGTAAGGAGCTCAGAGAGAGGCAGACCACCTGCTGTAAGGTAATTGAAATACTACTTGGTTGGACTCTATTACCCCAGAAGGTATGGAGTAAAGTGTGACGTGGCCAGAGTGCCAAGGTACAGGAAGAGAGACCATTGCAGTGATGGAACAACCATTGGCAGGGGGCAGCCTATAGGGAGACAGCTGCTATGCCACGAGGTGCTTCTGCAGTGAGTGAACCCTATTAAAATTGGTGGACAGTGCGGGCCTGACAGCTGCTTCTGATAAAAGGGGACAGCTAGGGTTGTTAGTCAAAGGAAGCGGGGGGTACAGAGTGGAAGTGTGCAGCAGCCCTCTTTTTGTGAAGGAAGATACATCTTCCCAAGCTGGGATAGGGAGGGGCTATCAGAGATCCCAGATGCCCTGTTCCAGTTGCTAGAAGCAGCTAGCGTGACCAGATGTCCCAATTTTATATGGACAGTTCTGACTTTTAGGTCTTTTTCTTATATAGGCTTCTATTACCCCCCACCCCCGTCCTGATTTTTCACATTTGCTGTCTAGTCACCCTAGAAGCAGTCAAAACAGATCCAGGCAATCCTCCTGCAACTCCTGGAACAGCAACAAAAACTGTCAGAGGTGCAGTTACAGCTGCAAAAGGTAACTATTTGTACTGGAGGGGTAGCAGAGGAACCTGTTGGAGGAAAAAGATCATTCAGTGGACACAAGCATCAGGTAAAGAAGAAGATATCCAGAGGCCTGAGGCCCAGCCCAGAGTGAGCTATTCCTGTGGGCAAGTTGGGCATGTGCAAAGGGCTTGCCCCTATGTGAATTGTGATATAAATTCGTGTTTGGGGGCAGAGCATGGGAGAACCCGCAGATGCACAGCCTGTTGCTGGAGTATGGACAAATCTAGATGTTGTTGGTGTAGAGCAGTAGGGTATTTAAGAAGGTATTTTTCTCAGGAGAGAAGGCGCTGCAGCGAAATAAAGGACCAGGATGCTAGTAATTGGGGTGGGGGGAGGAACAGATTATGTGTGGCACAAGCACGGTGCCTGTAGGAAAAGCTGAGGTGGCGGTAACGATGGACGCCCTTCCACCTACTCAACAGACCTGTTTGGCAGCAGGTTGGAAGGAACTCGAGGGAACGAAAGCTCCCACAGAGATGAACCAGATGGATGCAGAGATGCACACAGAGGCTAAAGAGTCCTCAGCGGCTACTCAGCCTGACTCAAAGAGTGCTGGGGGATGCAGAGACTGAAGTAAAAGGCTTCAGGATAAGCTTAGAGGATTCAGAACAGACTTTGCATGCAGCTTTGCAGGACCAAAAGTTTCTGTGGGGGAAAACACCTGCACATCACTGAAAAGAAAGGCTGACTGCTTATCATGGTGGGTGAGTTTGAGGTGGGGGGGGGGGGGCAGGGGGGCAAGATGACCTGCAGGCCTGGCTCTGACAACTTGATGGTGGAAGGCATCTGAACCCACATGGGGAACAGTCTTGAGCAGGAGGGTACGTGATGGGGTGTATAACCCCTTCAGGGCTTGTGTGGGGTAATGTGGGCCTGAGGCCAATTAACATACCTAACACACTGTGAGAGAGAGAGCCTAGCTGGGGAGGGGCTGCAGGGTGATTACACATCCAGGAAGTTGGTAGCAGAAAAGGACTGCAGGGAGAGAATTTACAACCTCTCTGGAGGATAGAAGAGGTAGGAAGAGGTCCAGGGAGGCAGCAAGGAGTCTGAGGGAGTAGATCTTGGCTGCCACTTACAGGGCCCCTGGGCTGGAACCCAGAGTAGAGGGAGGGCCTGGATTCATCAGCCAGCAAGGAAGGTGGAATGAAACCACCAAGGTAAGAGGTGTAAGGACCATAGAGCTCAGACAGATGGAAGACCTGCTGTAAGGTCCTTGAACCATTGCTTGGTTGGACTTTGTTACCCCAGAAGAGGTGGAGTAAAGGCATGACTGGCCCGAGGGCCAAGTTCTGGTAAGAGACCACTGCAGCGACTGTGCAATCATTGGCAGTGGGCGCCACACAGGGAGACAGCTGCCACAAGCAGGTACTCCTGCGGTGAGTGAACCCCATTACAAGGCTGGGCTTTCCTTATGTAGAAGGATCTAAGTCAATAGAGAAGGCTTCATGTATATCTTTGGCTGTATAGGAGAGGTCTCATCACAGATGAAAATTCCTAGTAGCAGCTGTGAAGAAGCCCGCAGTTCTGGACTCCCTTTGAATAAACAGAATAGAGATAAGGCTGCAGATCTTACAAAACATAAAAACGGGATAAAATTTTGTAGAAGTGAAGAGATTGAGTGTCTAAGTAGTTGACAGCCCAACCTGAGGCACCTTGGATTTGATTTTGAAGTGCTGAGTACCCACAGCTTCAAATGAAGCCGATCAGTCCTTATCACCTCTGAAAATCAGGCCAAAGAGATCTCCATTTGGGCATCCACTTTTGAAAATGTTGGCCCTAGTTAACTGAACTAAGGAATTATAATTGAAAGGTAGCATTCAGTATTACAAAATATTTACCCTCTACAGAGGACACATACATTTCTATTAAAACCCCCATTAGCTTCTACAGCTTATTTTTATCTTCAACTTGGCATTCAGAATTGTCCACCCCTATTCTGATTCACCAGATCATCTCCCTGTCCTCTTTCAAGGCCTTCCTAAAAATCAGTCTGTTCACAGAATGAGAATCTGTTAACGTTAAAAAATATGCAAAGCTATTTCCTCCCCTGGGTAGTCCATTGCATCCTATATCTTTTAGACTAAGCCCATTACAGTCGGGCCTGTCTCATTTTGTCTTCTGCAGCTCCAAGCACATTTCTGTGCTCAGTAAATAATAATGAAAACCTATTTGTGACTAAAACAAGCAGATATGACTGAATATACATAAGATGTGCCTCTGTTAAATAAAGAACCATTTTCATATACTCACTTTAACATAAGAACGGCCATACTGGGTCAGACCAAAGGTCCATCTAGCCCAGTATTTGGTCTTCTGACAGTGGCCAATGCCAGGTGCCCCAGAGGGAATGAACAGAACAGTAATCATCAAGTGATCCATCCCGTCACTCATTCCCAGCTTCTAGCAAACTGAGGCTGGGACACCATCCCTGCTCATCCTGGCTAATAGCCATTGATGGACCTATCCTCTATGAATTTATCTAGTTCTTTTTTTAATCCTGTTATATTCTTGGCCTTCAACATCTTCTGGCAAAGAGTTCCACAGGTTGACCGTGTGTTGTGTGAAAAAAAATACTTCCTTTTCTTTGTTTTAAACCTGCTGCCTGTTAATTTCATTTCACTTTTCTGGATCATAACTGCATTTGAGGAAAGCATTTGATATCGTTCTGTTTTACATTTGTAGATTGTTTCATAAAAGAATGCAGCAAAGTTTGTTATATAATTGGCAACTGTTTATTTTTTTCCCTGTACTGTTAATTCATAAACTAATATGCCTCCTAGATTCCTGACTTTAGTATTTTATCTTTCATGCTAACATGTAATGTGACCTAGGTACACACAGCAACAAAAAAGGGCAGTCACTGTAAGTTCCTAGCATTGCTTGGGGCACATATTGCTATGGTAATTTTTTTTTGGATAGTGATATTTATGCTGGAATTTCAGCCATTGTTCAGGTCTAATTTCTGCCCTGATATACCATTTTTGAACAATTTTAATGTAAAAGTGAATTCAAAGGCTTTGGGGGGTTTATATGGCACCTTGAAGACTTTTTTGTTTTATGTCTTGAATAGCAAATAATGAACATAACTGGTTTCCGGATCAATCATTTAAAAAATTCCTGGGTACCTGAGGCAAGTGCTTTTCTTGTCCTTGCTTATAAGGCTTCAACTACTACTGTTTTACTCTTAAGAAGAAGTAAGCCTTTGATTTACAGTAGGCTCCCAAATAATAAAAGAGGTATCTTTGCACAGAGGCATTCTCCCTGCATGAGAATTTCAAGGGTCAGGAATAGGCATTAGATCTGGTGACAGTGAGTGGCATTTGTAAAAAGCAGTTTTTTCAATTACCCAAAATAAAACTTTCACAGAGGGTTTGGAAGTTGTATGTGCATTAGTAACCAAAGGCAAGGTGCCCCTGTCTACAACAAGGAGACTGATAGAAAATAAAGTCTCTTGAATATCTCTGGGATAACTTTCCCCATTCTCTTTGGGCTACTTCAGTAAAGATGGTATTTACTGTATCCTTGGAGCTCTCGCTCTCTCCTTTACATTCAGTTTTGCAGTGTAAGCAGCAGCTTAGAAAAACAGTTCCCTTTGTAGCTTTGGAAAACTAGAAAGTAGGACCCATCACAAATATCTGTTCTAGGAATGTGTCCTAATTTTATCAGTCATTTATTTCTTAGTCACTTAAGATGAGGAATATTTATTATCTTACCTAAAATAAACTCTTCCTACTCAGACAAATTTGACATTCTATTCAAAGGTTATTAAACAAAGGATTGCAGAGGGTTGTTCATCTGTTAAATGTTAAAGGAATAGTGAACATTTTTGTGGGGGAAGGGTAGTTAACCTTATTTCCTCCTTTTTTGGTAGACAAGTTATTCATCCTTAGGTAATGTACTTTGGGGAACAGGAGGAATTAATGGGAACAACAAAAAATTGTATTATGTAATAGGTGCCAAAGAAAGGAATGCCTTAATGGTCCAATAAGAGTACAGAAAAGTGAAGGGAAATCCAAAGGGGAATGGGATGAAAGTAAAAGACTAGGGATCAAACGTTAACATGTCTCAACCCAGATCCCAAGCTTCCATGTCTAAATTTTGGGCTCCTGTATTATTTAAACATTTTTGGCAACTGCTTTTGCAAGCACAAAAACTCATTTATAGATGAAACTACAAAATTTGCGTGAGCAAATAGTTTTCATACCTACACCATGAGATTTTACTTGTGCAGAAGGAAGTACCTAGAAGTAATTGCACCAAAACTTGTGTGCAAATTTAGGTATGAAAGTTTGGAGGTTCAACAGGTGCAAATCTGTATATACTGGAAAAATATTACGGTATTTTGGACACTGGACACGACTGAAAATTCTCACTCATGTAAATCGCATTTAATCACATTTAAGAAAATGTGTATGTAGTGGGGTACTGTGGACCATTGGCATTGTACTAGTCATAAAACCTGGAGCCTATTCCAACCTCTGCTACCGCTTCAGTGCGTACCTTAAAAACATCACTTACCTTTATTATACCTGAATTTCCCCATTGTATAGAAATGGGGGCTTACACTCGCCCACCTTTGTAAAATGCTCTGAGATCTACAGATGAGAAGCTCAATATGTAAAAAAGGAATAGGGATCTATTGGTGCTTAACCAAAAGCACAAGGCATAGACTAAATCCTATTTTCTAGGTCATTCAATCACTAAAAGCAAACAGGCACATTTTTCCTTCTGAAAGCCGAAATGGTTTGTCATATCCACGTCATGACAGCCTCTTTTATTATAGAAAACCTTTTCACAGTATGACTGTTTTCATGAGAACAGTTAAAGAAATTCAGAATTCTCATAAGTTTCTTTAAATGAGTCTGAGTGGCCAGGAAAGGCGCGGGACGGATAGTCCGGGAAAAGAAGTCCTATTTTTCTTCTGAATTGGTGCTGCACAGGCACTAACAATGCAATCTCACTTAGTACGCTCCTGGATATGTAATTTATCCAGGCTCTTAAGAGGTGATAAAAGTGGCAAGAAGGTTCTTTCCTTATGGCCCATTTAATCATTAACCTCTCTGTTGAGACAGCTGACAAGCAAGGCCATTGGAGTGGCACCAGAATCAAATTGGGGACAGCTGTCCATTAGGAAGTAGACTGTGAGCAAGCTCCATCTCAGCACAGCCAGCCACATATGATTCTTATTAGATGTGGTCTGTCCTTCGCTAAGTGACACCAGTATTGTCACGGATACAATTTTATATGGCGGAAGGCTTGCATTATGGGTCTTTGAAAGGACCAACAATGAAATCCTTTTGAAAAGCTGAAGCAAATATTAAGGAACCTATGAAAATAAATTCCTGGCTATTTTAAATTTTATCTGTAAATATTATCTGGACATGTAAAGTTTTCCACATGAACTTACACCTTTGAGTCATTAGACTGGGGATGTTTTTTCCTTTACAAGTAGGTGGGCACTCTTTGCATTACGCCTGAAGAAAAATATCCCTTCACACATCAGCTGCTCAAGATGTTTTCATTACAAAGTGTAACATACACTTATTCATTAAGAAAGAGAAAAATTAAACAAGATGAGACAGATGCACACAAGTTACATGCAAATTTGTTCAACAGATTACTCTATTATTCAATAACAATGTACAATTTTCATCTCTGATAAAAACAGTACTAAAAATGTTAATGGAATCCACATATACCACAAACCAACTCTTGAGAATTTTAAGGCTGCACTTCACCTACTTTTTCTTATCTCATAGTACATGTCCTCCAAATACTAAATATCCCTGCATATCTTCACCTCTCCTATTTCAATAGGAAGTAATCTGAGAGAAGAGGGTGTGTACTCTAACACAATGGTGATAGACATATAAATCCATGAATAAAATAGATGGAGACTGGACAAAATGGAGAAGTCAGACTTTTTGACATTCAGATCCTCAACAGTTTGTTTTCTAGAGTACACGCATTTTCTGTTTTGTGGGAGCAGAGACTCAAAATGGTGGCATATGTGGAGAAAAACTACACAACTACTCAGATAACATTTAGTTTCACCTCCAGACATTTATGTTCTTAAGCTAACAATAATGGGGTTCAAACTTCCTGAAAACAGCATTTGTATCAAAATTTCCCATCTGCTGAGACTGCAGTGAAAGCCTTTGTCCCTTATCCAGCTGTAGGGTATGACCAAAGTATGGTAGGAATCATGATACTATTGCAACCACCACCTTTAAACTTTATTGTTAGCAGCACCTTTCTAGAACAGTTCCCTTGAGCAGTGCGCAAAGAATTTCACCTCTCCCCGATAGTCTTGTTAATAAAACCATGCTGTAGACTACATAGGAGGATTGCCTATAGCTTTATTAGTACAGTTCCTCACATGATGCAGGAAAACTGTGCTAGACACAAGTATGCGTAAATATAACACCAGTCACCTATGTCTGTCTAGGCTGGGAAGAATTTTTCTACCTTTTGACTGACCAAATGGCACTTCCAAGAACACCAGTATAAGAAATAAAAGCTCATTACTGATGGTGAGTATAGTAGCTCCTTAAGCAAGTACAGAGCATTCAGTACACCTGGGAAAGAATTTCAAACACAAACAGATTTAAAGGGGTGATTGTCCCAATGCAGATTGTGGGTAAACAGTCAAAGAAAAAGAAGGACATTGTTATCAGACCAGGATATGTAAGACTATAGGGAGTTCATTAGCAATGAAATTTGGCATTCCAAGAGGATATGGTTAGATTTTAATTTATGTATAGACAAATCCTGCTCCCACTAAAATCTGGCTTTATCGTTTACTTCAAAGATTTTGCTTACATCTGTGTATTTTGAATATCACACAATAAATGGGTAATTAAATAAATGATAAAAGGGGGGATATGAATGTTGGAATCTAAAGAAATATAATTTTTAAGATGGAAGCTGGTATTGTCAGAAAGTTGGTGGACAAAATGGAAGCAAAGGTGCTGGGGCTATGAGAGGTGAAATTCATTTTGTATCTGACTCAAAACACAGGCTGGCAATGCTTACTCCAAGGATCTCCACTTGATTATTTATAACTCTGTTGTGGATAATTTGATGACTAATTATATTAGAGGTGCAGTGTCTGTTGATAATGGAGTGTTGCAATTTCCCATTTTCAAAGGGTATGTTTGATACCTGGGATTTTTTTTCACCCCTCATTGGTGGTGGTTGGCACATTTATTTTATTTATTTATTTAAATCGAGCTTGGGGGGCGGAAAAAAGAAACAGGAGATCTGGGGATGTGAACATGCCTTTCTGGGAACTAGCAAGCAGGCTTAACAGTAAAAGAAGCCAAGTGATCTTTCAAGTGGGCTATTACTGTAGTTGTAGGAGCAGAATAATGAAACTGAACAGAATAATTGGCCTAAATATCTGGTTAGAGGGCTGGTACAGAGAAAAGAGCATGAAAGGCTCTACTAAAACCAAAGAAAGGTGGGTGTTCCTGCAATCAGTACAGAAAAAGCCCTGGAGAAGTCTGTAAACTAAAGAGGGGGAGGGGAACCACTGGAAAGAAATCCAGGCCGGGGGAGTAGGGATGAGGAATGAAAACCGACTACATTTTAAAGTATAAAGGAAAAGAAAGCACTTGATTGTATTTACTGACATTCCAAGACTGATGGAGTGGTTGCAATTAGAGGTACTGTATGTATCTGTAGCACAAAAATGGACTATCCTTGAGAGCCATTTAGGAATATAGTACCAAAGCATATTATAAAAGGAGAATAAAAGGGACGTTGGACGTGCAGTCTTTTGTAATGGGACATTCAGAGATGAAGGCGCTTCAACAGTGGTTTCAGAGAAATACACATAGATCCTCTGCTCATGTACATCAGTAGCGTTACACTGATTTACACCAGCTGAGGATCTGGCTTGTGGTTTATAAACAGGTTTATGATGAAAAGTAATGAAATTAAAATGGTCCTGATGCTAGAAGCTTGCATTTTCAAGCCAACACCCTTACTATTACCTTGGAAAGTTTGGGAACTCGTGATATAAGCTAACTTATTTATCGTAAGTATGTTAGAGATGCGTGTATTTATTAGAATGCAAGACTAATCTGCCAACATTTTCTCCACCCTTAATATGTATATTTCTGAAGTCAGCTATGATCATTACTCTCAACTGTCCAAAATTAACATTTGCTACCTATTCAGGATTCTTACTATAGTAGCATGTCATTCAAGCTTTATTTCTGTGGTGAATGAATGATGGTGGCAATGGGTGATAATATAGTAACAACATTGTACTTTCAACTGCAGTAAGTTATTTAAAATAATTGTTATATATTTAGACATTCAAAATGTTAGTTGACAAAGCACAAAATCAACACCTTTTTGTCTCTGTTAGTACCTATTTCAGCTCCTTAAATAATATGCAGATCAGATCAAGGCTCCAGCCTTGCATCAGGACCCGTTGGCATGGCCTCGGAATAAATGGAATCCCACATAGGCACAGGGGTCCACAATAGTGGTACTGTAGTGGATCCTGCTGCAGGATCAGTGCTTAAGAAAGTAAATAGTGAACCTTAAGGGAATTCATAAAGACTCCAATAAACCTTTCAGAATCACTGTAGACATTTTAAATAGTTTACATCAATGAGTTGTTTAAAATACCGCGCACTACATTAACAGCTAGATAAAGGTAACTACAAGAAAATGATAAACAAAAATATGTTAACCTCAACAATATATGCTGAGTTGCCCCCAATAAATAGACAAAGATGTGTAGATAGCAACCCACTCCCTTGCTAAACAGGCTAATGCTAAGCAGTCAACCAAAAGTACAAACCTACCTGAAATAGAAAACAAAAAACCCCCACCCAGGCCCATATTTTAGGTTCATCAAAAGGCACCTCCTGGCAGCTCTGGAGAATGCCTCATTCAGTTACCTCTAACCTAACAGAAAACACTACTGGAAAGAATGTGGGGCTGTTCAGCAGGCTTGAGTCGGTCTCCCACTATCTGAGTTATGTCTCATTTTTCAAATATATAGTTTATAGCAATAATGAAAACTTTTAAAATATCACTGAAAAGCAAACCACAGACAGATAAAGGAGACTATCAGTATTATTAACTGATCCTCTAGGGCCAGCTCTAAATTCTATCTGAATTCTCAGTTAGTTCCAACATCACCAATTCTGGAATATCCTGGCTGTGTAGTAGCAAGACCTGGGGAAAAAAAAAAAAAAAGGTGTAGCAGCACAACCATTCAGTTCAGTGCCTGCTGGGACCGGACTGCAACTGCCGAAAGCACTGCCTCACTCACCTTAAAAGCACCAAACAAGGCAACAACAAATGCTGCCCTAAATAAAATGGATGACCTGTAAATATAAGCCTGTCAACCTGACACTGATCCAGTGCAAGATAATGGAGCAGCTGATACAAGACTCTATTAATCAAGAATTAAAGGAGGGTTATATCATTCATACCAATCAATGTGAGTTTATGGAAAATAGTTCCTGTCAAACTAACTTTCTTTTTTTTTTTTTTAAATGAGATTACAAGTTTGGTAGATAAAGGTAACAATGTTGATGTAATATACTTCGACTTCTGTAGCACATTTGACTTTGTACCACATGACATTTCGATTTAAAAAACTAAAATGATAAAACATTAACATGGCACACATTAAACAGATTAAAAGTTGGCTAACTGATAGGTCTCAAAATGTAACTGTAAATGGGAATCATCAGAGAACTGGTGTGTTTCTAGTGGTCTCCTGCAAAGATCAGTTCTTGGCCCTATGTTTTTTGATGTTTTTATCAATGGAAGAAAACAATCACCACTGATGAAGTTTGCAGATGACACAAATTAGGGGAGTGGTAAATAATGAAGAGGACTGGTCACTAATACAGAGCAATCTATATTGGTAAGAAGGGTGCAAGAAAACAATGTTTTAATATAGCTAAATGTAAACGTACACATCTAGGAAGAAATGTAGGTTATACTTACATGATGTGGAACTCTATCCTGGGAAGCAGTGACTCTGAAAAAGATGTGCAGGTCACAGTGGATAATCAGCTGAACATGAACTCTCACTGCAACATTGTGGCCAAAAAGGCTAATGAGATCCCTGGATGCATAATCAGAGGAATCTCCAGTAGAAGCAGAGAGGTTATTCTACCTCTGTATTTGGCACGAGTGTGATCACTGCTGGAATCCTGTGTCTGGTTCTGGTGTCCACAGTTCAAGAAGAAAACTGAAAACTTAGAGGGAGTCCAGAGAAGAGCCATGAGAACGAGTAAAGAGTTAGAAAACCTGCTTATCAATGACAGGCGCAAGGAGCTCAATCTATTTATCTTAAAGAGAAAGTTAAGGGGTGACTGGATTACAGTCTGTATGTACCTACATGGGGAACAAATATTTAACAGTGGGCTCTTCAATCTAGCAGAGAAACGTATAACAAGATCCTATGACTGGAATTTGAATCTACACAAATTCTGACTGGAAATGAGGTGTAAATTATTAACAGTGAGAGTAATTAACCATTGGAACAATTTACCAAAGGTCATGTTCTATCTGGCTATTCCCTATAACTGGCTATTTTAAAATCAAGATTGGATGTTTTTCTAAAAGATCTGCTCAAGGAATTATTTTGAGGAAGTTCTCTGGCCTGTGTTATACAGTAGGTCAGATTAGATGATAACAATGGTCCCTTCTGGCCTTGGAATCTGTGATTCTACTGGCCCAAAGGAGAGAGAGTCAGGACACCTTTTTCTCTCTGGTCTTTGGCAAGTCATTTAACCTGACTATCTCTGTTTCCCCTTCCGAAAAATGCAGATACTACTTGCTTACACAAGATTGTTGTGAGGGCTACTGTTGGCAAAGCAGTGTGAAATGAAAAATTATATAAATGTTTTACATGCTAGGTAATAAAATTGAATTGGCGCTGTATTTCTCTTTAGTCTTCTCCTTCTCTTTAAATGGGAAAATAAGTAATGACCCACTTTGTACGTAATTCAAATATTATGACTTTACATTGCTGAATGTTATGAACTGACAAAAAAAGTAAATTACTAGGAAGTCCATTCAGCTAGTAATAGAATTCTGAGCAATAGTTCTCTAAATTCCTTATTCTGCTGTTTGACTTTCCAAGCAGCTTAAAAAAAACCCACTATTAAATCTCCCACAAAATCTGTACACTGTTTTCTAAATAACATTAAATTTGACTACAGTAAAAGAGTTTTTGATAATGAGACACACATCTGTCACAGTGCATAGACCAGAAGAACAGGTCAAGCCATCAGATGTCATCTCTCTTTTGCAACGACAATGCTCATTACCTAGTGAAGTCAATAGAAACACTCAGGACCCACATGCCCTTAAAGGTGATAACTCTCAAGCAAACACTTGTTTTGTTTTGCTTTGTACCCTATCTAGAATAGAAATCTACGGGTAAGGGGCCTTAAGCCTCCGCAGGGGTGGAAAGGTCCATGTGGTTGCATCCCTTTGCAGGATCAGGGCATTCAGAATTTACTGTCTGTTGCATCCTTTAATCATTCATTCCCTTTCTGATTAAACCAAAAAAGCCACCAAAATTCCAAGCACACTTAAATTAGGCAACCCACCATCTTTAGATTCGTAGGGTGAAATCCTGACTCCCAACACTGACATTGACTTCAGTGGGGCCAGGATTTCATTCAGACTTTAAGGCCAGAAGGGACCATTATAATTATCTAGACTGACCTCCTGAATAACACAGGCCATAGAATTTCCATCAAGTGATTCATGCATCAAGCCCATAATTTATGAATGAGCTAGAACAGGGAGCGGCAAGCTTTGGCACGTGGCCTGCCAGGGTAAGCCCCCAGCGGGCCAGGCCAGTTTGTTTACCTGCTGCGTCTGCAAGTTCGGCTGATTGCAGCTCCCACTGGCCGCGGTTTGCCATTCCAGGCCAATGGGGTCTGCGGGAAGCGGCGGCCAGCACATCCCTTGGCCCGCGTCGTTTCCTGCAGTCCCCAGTGGCCTGAAGCAGCGAACCGCAGCCAGTGAGAGCTGCAATCGGCCAAAACTGCGGCAGGTAAACAAACCGGCCCGGCCCACCAGGGGGCTTACCCTGGCGAGCTGCGCGCCAGAGGTTGACGATCCCTGAGCTAGAACATATCCTTTATTGTCCTATATGAAATCAGTATATCAAAATTATTCTTTAAATTTCTCTCTTCAATAGAAGTAACAAAATAAACTTGTGCGCAATTGGTAGAAAAGATTTACCAATATTGTTTCTCTCTCCAGCTATACACACACACAAGAGAGACAGATTTAACCCAATTTTTATATTTTAATTAGAATGATATTAACTCTTCAGCCATAATAATTCCAAAACGCTTTACTGAATATATACAAGAATCATTTCACCCAGGACTGAAGGGCAGGCTGCTCTCTAGCAAAATAAGCAACCATTTAACAACAATACTACACAACAATCTCGGACAGGAAGCCAAGAATACTTTATCCAACTGAAACAGCAGAGGAATTTTTTGTAGACAGGACTAGCTACGAAATTTTACCAGGACACCAGGATTAACCCTTACCTTCTTGTGAAAAATGCCATAGGATCGTCAATGACCACAACCAGTCAGGACCTTGGTTTAATATGTCATCTAAGAAATCTCTTTAAAATTTTAACAATTTTGCTTAATGTACTTACGACTTATTCTAATATTAGATGATTTTGGAGTAATGATATAATAAACGAGAATTTGTTGTTTATAACCTCTTTAATTTAAGAGCCATATTCCCATTTCAGTACCCAGAAATTTACAAACTTTAACGCCACTGGCATTGGAGATACAAGTATAAGCCACTGTTGCAGCAAAATGAGATCACATTGCTTAAAATTAAACTTCCTTGGCCTAAACCTAATTTTGCATAGGGTTTTGGATTAAGCTATAAGCATGCCCTTGCAAGGCTACTGAAAAATGATTCATCAGGAAATAAAATACCAACCAAAAGTCACTTTTTAAACTTTATAAATTGCCAGTGGGTTAAAATGAATCATCTTGCAAGTCATTTTTCACACATCAAAAATTAACTCCTCACCGGCAACTACACCACTTTGATTTTCCTGACCCTGGAGTAACTTTTTGGAGTGCAGCGAAGAAACTCATTGTTGCCAGTAAAAAGGAAGAATATGGCCTGCCTTTCTTTGATGCTCTTTAGATGCTCAATTTTATGGATTTATTTATTTAAATACCCACTGGAATACTTTAATAACTAACCCAGCTGTTGATTAAAGTCAGTAGCAAGAGCCATATTGCCAAATTCATCCCAAGTGTAAGCAGCTATAACTCCCATTGACTTCAATGGAGATGCTCTAATTTATAGGATCAGGGAATTTGGCCCAGAATCTCTACTGACCTCAGCTAATAGCCATAGTGGTCATCTAGAAAAGCCAACCAACAGAATATCTGCAGATTTTGTATATGTTCCATAGAATGTCCAGGACCCAATGGCTGTGTCTAGACATTGAGGTACTGATGTTCCTAATCCTACCATGGCTTCTTGAAATTAGAGTCTGTCAAAGGGTCCCATGAATGTACAGTGTTTGTCAGATTCCCAGTGAAAAAGAAACCACATGACCACTCTAAGATGCAGACCAAGGTAAGTGGTATGTTGTAATATACTTAACAAATGATAAAATACAAGCCACCAACATAATATTAATGGTGAGTGGAAAATACATTCCCTGACTGGGAAGCTATTGAAGGTTTAGAAACAGGAAACAAACTATTTAAGGATATAGTGAGGAATATCCCTGACTTCCACACATCCTACAATCCCTGGAGACTCCGTTATTACTGAAAAAAGGAAAGGAGTACTTGTGGCACCTTAGAGACTAACCAATTTATTTGAGCATAAGCTTTTGTGAGCTACAGCTCACTTTCATCAGATGCATACTGTGGAAAGTATAGAAAATCTTGTTATACACACAAAGCATGAAAAAATGGGTGTTTACCACTACAAAAGGTTCTCTCTCCCCCCACCCCACTCTCCTGCTGGTAAATGTTTATCTAAAGTGATCACTCTCCTTACAATGTGTATGATAATCAAGTTGGGCCATCTCCAGCACAAATCCAGGTTTTCTCAACCCCCCCCCACACACACACACATAAACCCACTCTCCTGTTGGTAATAGCTTATCTAAAGTGATCACTCTCCTTACAATGTGCATGATAATCAAGGTGGGCCATTTCCAGCACAAATCCAGGGTTTAACAAGAACGTCTGGGGGGGGTAGGAAAAAACAAGGGGAAATAGGTTACCTTGCATAATGACTTAGCCACTCCCAGTCTCTATTCAAGCCTAAGTTAATTGTATCCAATTTGCAAATGAATTCCAATTCAACAGTCTCTCGCTGGAGTCTGGTTTTGAAGTTTTTTTGTTGTAATATCGCAACTTTAGTTGACTTCCGTTAGTATTGAATCAGGGCCTAAATGTGATGTTTTGTCACCACCCCACCTGTTGCTCTTTCCACAGGGATATAGGAGGCTTGTGCATGTAAGTAGCTCTGTATTTAATGAGACTTGTTTAACTATGGATATGTGTTTGCGTGTGTATGCATGCATTCAAATTTTGCCCCGTCTCTTGCCTTTTGTGGGAGGCGGAAGTGAATCACAGATAGACAGAAAATTCTTCCTCCTGCCCCCACTGTATGAGAGGTGTAAAGATACAGCATCCACCCCAAAAAAGAGCATTGTGGGCACTGATAAGTTTGCTGCCTGTCTTCCCTGTGCACAGTGCTAAATATTATGCTATAATACCCCACGTGCCCAGCAGTGGACAGAATGAAGATTCCACGCCTGGAACAGAAGCACCACAGCATACATGCTCTGCTGCCCTGAAGATTCTTCAATATGACAAGATTATTGTTCAGAGGCTGTCTGGTGCCTCAGACCCACTGGCATGGAAGTGGGGGAGAACCACTTTCTCTTCCTACTAACCATGATACGGGAAGTTCACTTTATAGCGAACACGACAGCTGACAATGCAATTTTTGAGGGAGGGAGGAGTCACGGATAAACTGCTCTTGCATCTCATATTTAAATATAATCTTTTCAAAGAAAAGCTTTAGAGACTTTTTTTCCACTGAAAGCTTAGGACTCCAGAAGCATTTTAGAGCCCTTTAAAGTATGTGTTACTCCTACTTAGCCATAGGTATTGGAACTAGGGGTGCTGGGGATGCTGCAGAACCCCCTGGTTTGGAGTGGTTTCCATCATTTACAGGGTTTACAGTTTTGTTTAATGGCTTTCAGCACTCCCACTATAAAAAAAAAAACTGTTCCCGCACCTATTTACTTGGCCAGTGAATAACTTCCCAAACATGCTTTTCCTTGTCTCAGAATTGGCTAGCTGCACTAGATCTTGCCAAGATCTTTCAAATTAACCTTCCTGACATTTGTAGGACTGCTCTAGAGATAAACGGTGGCAAAATAAAAAGTGGATTCCTCTATCCGCTCCCATGCCACCAAGTCCTGCGAAAAAGAGCGTGGCTGAATCATTCTGGGCAGAAAACCAAACAGTTCACTGGTTATAAATCACACATGTCAAAATCAAAGTGAGAGAGACCTTTTTGGTTTTAAATGAGAAATTTAGGGTAGGGGCAAAACCAGATTTATAACGTCTCAGGGTTAGGCTCTGGTGAGGCTGCCATTCTGCAACAGAATCTGTGTGGAAGTAAAACTTGGAACAGTTTTAGATCACTGAGTTGCTCTTTTTTGGTCTAGATGCATTGTGGGGAGGAGGAGAGGACAGCCGAATACTGTTGCATCATGCTCAAGAGTTGTTGACAGCCTCTCTTCTCCCCTTCTCCAGAGAAAATAGCAGGGTATGGGTTGATTCAACCAAAATTGCTCTGTGGCTCCCGCAATGCGGAAGGTCTTGCAGGCTGTGCAAGCTTATTACTTACCCTGCTGACACACTCAGCAGGTGACAAGCCAAAACAGTCTACAGAAGGCAGTCAAAAAAAGGTTATTTTTGTTTTTTGCAGCACCATGTTCCAAAGCAGAGTACTAGTGTGGAAATACTCCCCTTCCCTTAACCCATACCTAACTCCATAGACATTTATATCACTCATCTGTGGCTATGCACTGAATTTTGCAACTCCAGTCTTAAATACAGCTACCTCCCTTGTCTTTAGTGTCCTAGTGTTTTCTATTCCATGGACAGTACCTGATTTTCCCTCCCCGTCTTCTGCTCCAGATACCTGGCTGCCTATGTGTAGAGACAAAGAGTTGCCCAAAAGACTTTATGCCCTTGATGGTCTCTCCCACCAGATTTCAAATTCTATGATGACCAACAACACTGCTCCACTTAAGTCCCAAAATATAGAGTGTGTGTATTTTAAAACATCACAGAACTTAGTCCCATTGGACATTTGGGTATGGTAATATTCAAGGTGTATTGGTATATTTTCTCCCATTTGATTGCAATATTTTTTTTGGTGACGAAGACTGTAATTTTGATAACGTCACTCAAATTTCAATACATCGTTAATCTTGGACAAAATGCTACAAAGCACCTGAGAGAATATGTTTAATATTCCAAGGAAAAATACAACTAAAAGATGAGAAATGACAGCACAGACACCCGATGCCCAGTCCCCACACCTCATGTCATACTGTAATCAGATTACAGATAATTTTTAATAGTCCTCCATCAATAATCTCCTTCAGATTTTTCTAGCTCCCATGGTAAAGATAATTCAGCAGGGCTCCCTATAGATTGCAGAAACACAATCCAACACTCTCCCAGGATGTACATAAGTGTGTATTTTTACCACTGCTGCAAACAGATGCACAGCTGATAACATACAGCTTTGAACAGAGTGTTTTTAGTGCCATGAGATTGTTAACTATGACCTTGGTTGGCTACAGTAAATCATAATCTGAAATAGAGGTTTAGAACCGTGGCATATTTTTAACTTCATGACATACACAGGGTAGCCTGCTGTTGAGGAATTTTGCCTTGCACCACAGTGATGAGCAGACAAGGCAGCACTAATGTTGCTCCATATACTGCTCAGTGGGATGTAATACAAAACCAGTGCAATGGCAAATACTCTAGTATTCGTTTCCCCTGATTTGTAGTTTCAGAGTTGGAAACGGATGACAACAGATGAGATCTTTTTCAAGTGAAGAGGAATCATAGGGTAAGTGATTGCAAGTAAGGCAGAATTTACTAAGAACATGCTGGGCTGATGGTAAATAACGGATGTCCATATTTATTATATCGAGGACCAGCTATATTAACACAGGGCCAAATTCCGCTTTCAGGTACACCAGTGTAAATCTGGAGGAACTTCAGTGATTTAAACGGGTTACTCTGAACTTACATGGGTGTAACATGGAAGCAGAATTTGGCCGTTGAGGACATCAGTGCTTATTACTTACAATATTCAGTACTTCACCTAGTGGATTTGTGTGTCTTTAGACTTGTTTATATTAAATACAGAGACAAGCACAGCACTAATAAAATGCTGCATAGGTGGAACCTGCAAATGACAGAAGAAACTCTTAGTAATTGGTGCTACAAGTTAATTTCCCCAAGCATAATATACAGTTTTCAACTACAAATTGCTCTGTTTTTATTTGATAAAATACTGCCATGAAGAGAATAATTTATTTTTAATAGTAGGTCAGTAAAGTATGAAGGATTGCTAAAACAGACTGGTGTCTAATTGACCTGAATCTCTACAAAGATTTAGAAGGAATATTTTTTTTGTTCTACATACAAAAATATTCCTTACGTAAGCAACTATGTGTTCCATAGCATTAA